>NC_132911.1:114315749-114617534 GCF_047675955.1 Chlorocebus sabaeus
CCAAATAATTTTACCAACTGCTTTGGAAAAATGTAACAATTTAATTTATTTAGATTTTTTCTGTTTTTTTTTCTTCTCCTTTCTGCTTTCTTAGATTATGAAAAATCATAAATGTAAATCCCAAAGCAGTATGCCTTACATCTACCTCGTTGTCTAAAACTATGAACTCCCCATCACAAATTCTGGAGTACCAAAATACATCATAGCTGCTACTAGTTAGGTGCTCCTAAATTAAGTACTTCCTTCCAGAAACCTGTTAAGCTACTGTTATTTCAATGAGTATAAAAGCTTTATCATTTTATTTGGAATAAATATTATCTTTGAATATCCATACTAATTTTATAATTGTATAATGGTTTTTGCATGTTTCATTGTCAGTGTTATTTTTAAATTACGAGAAATTTCCCTCTCTCTCTTTGTGTGTGTGTCTGTGTGTGTGTGTGTTTATGTATCTCTATATGTATATGAAACAGGAAAGTTGTATATATTCATATATCTATATACACACACACACACACACACACACACACATATATATGGTAAAAGTTTTCCTTTTATTCCATTGTATACACTTTGCCCTTTGAGTCAATACAGTCTTCTTAAAAGTTACCTTAAAACAAAAACCTGGTATTCAAGTCTGGGCCTTGTAGTTCACGCCTGCAATCCTAGCACATTGGGAGGTGGAGGTGGGAAGATGACTCGAGCCTAGGACTTTGAGACCAGCCTAGACAACATGGCAAAACTCCTTCTCTAAAAAAAATAAAAAAATTAGCCAGGCATGGTGGCAAGTGCCTGTAGTCCCAGGTACTTGGAAGACTGAAGGGTGGGAGAATCACTTGAGCTCAGGAAGTCAAGGTGTGCCGTGTGTGGTGATAACACCACTGAACTCAGGCCTAGGTGACTGGAGCGAGACTGTCTCAAAAACAAAACAAAAACCCCAAAACTAATAATTGAATACTGTGATCATCTGCATTTGAGTGAAATTAACAGATAACATTTTTAACAAAATACTTGCTATACTTTATTTCATTCTTTATAGTATGCATAAAGACATCTTTGCTACATTTGATTCTGGAATGTGTGACCGAGTAGGATGGCCAAATAAATAGGTTTTTATATTAAGTCTTTTATCCTTCAGTTATTGTAGATTTAACCTGTAACTTCAGGACATACTGACCACTGGATGATTTTGCTAGGTTTATTTAGCAATAGAAAACACCTGCAATTACTGGATGGTTTCATATTCTTTTCTGTCCCCGATCCTTACAATTTTCATTCTTTTGCCTGTAATATCTTTCCAGTGATCCTTCCTTGGTTATCTCTAATATCATCCCCACATCTCAGCTTAAACTTCTTTTGGAAAACCTTCAGTGAAAAATCCCACTGTGCTCCTAACTCCTCAAGCAATGCACACACACAAATACACTCACTCACACATGTCAGAATGATAGATTCTTCCTTGTACCCCAGTAACATTTACATAATGATAGCATTTATTACAGTTCATTAAAATTTCATTTTTGTCTTCTGTCCATAGACTTCAAATTTCTTGAGGACAATGACTATTCAATTTGTCTTTAGGTCCCCATTGCACCTCATAGGGACCCAGTAATATAAATGCTTGTTTAAATGCATTGATAAATTAGTAACTAGATCTAACCACTCTCCATATATTTCTTTTGATTAGTTATAATTTTATTGATATTAGTTGCATTCCAAAGATATTTCAAACAATTTCAAAGAATGTTTTCGCTTTGGATATTATTTTAAACTTATTTGAAAAAAATATTTCATATAAAACATCTACAGCACCTGTGTTAATACAAATATCTTCCCAACATTATTTACATTCAAAGTTATTACTTCCTTGGAGCCACAGGAATAGAATTGTGTCTCGTGTGATGCTGTCTTGAAGACTCAGGGTAATTCTGAACCATGAATTCATACTTTGAGTGTTATATGAAATCATCTGCTAAAAATGGGCAATAGATTCTTTATCATTATTTTGAAAATTACATAAAATTCAGAGTCTGAAGTTACATAGAGAAAATTGTATGTGCTTTAAAGGAATTGAGAATCAGTGGGCTCTATGAAAAGAGAATGTAATTAGGAGTTCAAAGCCTTATTAGTTTTATGTTTTCCACTATAAAATTTCATATTATTAGAGGCCAAGGAAAGTGGATCAAAATATCAAAAATATTTTGCCAATATACACCACTGTGGAAACCAGTGCAAGAATCCGGCCACAAAATCAAGATCCTACACAGAGCCTTGGACCTCTGAAAGCACCCAGAAATGAGGCCAATTGACTATACTCAACTCCCACCACATTTAAAGGAATGCCACCCCTCTTGGATGAGAAAGAATCAATGCAAGAACTCTGGCAATTCAAAAAGCCAATGTCTCCTTACCTCCAGAAGAGTCTACTAGCTTCCCAGCAATTGTTCTTAACTAAATTGAAATGATTGAAAGACAGACATAGAATTCAGAACTTGGATGGCAAAGAAGCTCAAGATTGAAAAGCAAGTTGAAACCCAATCCAAGAAATCCAGTAAAACTACCCAAAAGCTGAAAAACAACATAGCCATTTTAAGAAAGATCCAAAGTGAAGTTTTGAAACTGAAAATTTCAGTATAAGAATTTCAGAATACAATCAGAAGTACTAACAGCAGACTAGAACAAGCTGAGGAAAAAATCTTCAGAGCTTGAAGACTTGTTCTTCCAATCAAATTGGTAAGATAAAATTAAAGATTAAAAATAAAGAATGAGCAAAACCTCTGAGAAACATGGGATTACATAAAAAGACCAGATCTATGACACACTGGCATTCCTGAGAGAGAGAAAGAGAGAGGAAGGAACTTACAACATTTATGCCAATGTGTCATCTTCCATAAAAAGTTCCCTACATATATTCATAGAATATGTGTCACATTCCATTAAAATTACTCCCTACATAGCAAAAGAAACCATCAATGGCGTAAACAGATAACCTACAAAATGGGAGATTTCCACAAACTGTTTATCCAACAAAGATCTAATATCTAGAATGTATAAGGAGCTTAAACAAATCAACAAGCTAAAAACAAATAACACAGCTGGGCACAGTGGCTCATGCCTGTAATTCCAGCACTTTGGGATGCCAAGGTGGGTGCACTGTTTGAGGTTAGGAGTTTGAGACTAGCTTGGGCAACATAATGAGACTCCCGTTTCTACGAAAAATAAAAAATAAAAATTAGCCAGCCATGGTGGAATGTACCTGTAATCCCAGCTACTGGGGAGGCTGAAGTGGTAAGATCATTTGAGCCCAGGAGGTAGAGGCTGCAGTGAGCTATTATTGCACCACTGTACTCCAGCCTGAGCAAGAGCAAGACCCTGTATAAAAAAAGGAAGGAAGGAAGGAAGGAAGGAAGGAAGGAAGGAAGGAAGGAAGGAAGGAAGGAAGGAAGGAAGGAAGGAAAGAAGGAAGGAAGGAAGGAAGGAAGGAAGGAAAGAAGGAAGCAAGGGAGGAAAGAAAGAAAGGAAAGGAAAGGAAAAGAGAAAAGAATAAAAAACATTTTAAAAATGGGCAAAGGACATGAACAGACACTTCTTAAAAGAAGTCATACAAGTGGCCAAAAGAATATGAAATGAATATGAAAAACTGCTCATCATCACTAATCATTTCTAATTAGAAATACTAATTAGAACCACAATGGGATACCACTTCATATCAGTCAGAATGGCTGTTACTAAAAAGTCAATAAATGACAGATACTGATGAGCCTGCAAAAAGAATACTTATAGACTGTTGATAGGAATGTACATTAGCTTAGCCACTGTGGAAGGTGGTTTGGATTTCTCAAAGAACCAAAAACGGAGCTACCATTTGACCCAGGAATTCCATTACTGGATATATACCCAAAGGAAAATAAATTGTTTTACCCAAAAGACACATGCACTTGTGTGTTCACTGTAGCACTATTAACAATTGCAAAGACATGGAATCAACCTAGGTACCCATCAATGATTGACTGAATAAAGAAAATGTGGTACAAATTCACCATGGAATACTATGCAGCTGTGAACAAGAATGAACTCATGTCCTTTGCAGTAATGTGGTCATAGCTAGAGGCCATTATCCTAAGTGAATTAACTCAGCAACAGAAATCCAAATACCACATGATCTCACTTATAAATGGGAGCTAAACATTGAGTACACATGACATAAAAATGGGAACAATAGACGTTAGGCACTACAAGAGGCAGAAGGGAGGCATGGAGGTGTGGGTTGAAAAACTACCTATTAGGCACTATACTCACTATGTGGGTGATGGGATCCATACTCTCAATCTTAGTATCATGTGATATACCCATGTAACAAACATGCAATTACACCCTCTGAGTCTAAAATAAAAGATGACAATTTTTAATGTATTAATATTTTTTGCTTTCATGTTACTTATTGTCTTGTGGCAAAAAATAGTTCAGAACTTTATTAATAAATAGAACTTAAAATGATTTGATAGTCATCACCATGCACAATGCTAGCAAAGGAGGAAGCACTGAAAAACAAACAACAAAAAAATTGGGGAGTAAAAGAAAAAATATATATATAGTTTTAATAATACAAACAAAATTTGGATCAGAACCCTAAATTTTAAAAATAAATTGCTAATTTTTCCACTTTAGTTTTGTAGTTGTAAGCACAATATTTCTTTATAGAGGCATTTAGTTCTGTCAGAATTGGCAGCTCTGATTCATTGAAGTCAACTCCACCTAACCTGATGTGTCTAACATATTTTTTTCAGCTAATTACAGGCTGCATGAATAGTCTAAGTCAAACAAGTCTGGTATATACACAATACCAAGAAACCAAGTTGGTTTGATTTCAAGCTCAAATATTTAGTAGCAATTCAGATGTTTCTCCTGATTTAAACATGTAAATATACAACAATAGATTAGGTATACTCACTTGATGATTGACTTCTCTAAAATGAAGCTATAGTGAACTCATCACCCTTACAACCCAGGTTCCAAACCGGCAACAGACTGAAATGAGCAAATTAAAATAAAAGCTATACATTTGAACTATTCCTACTCAGTGACTGGAACCAGATTTAACTGAATTACCTATTTCTGATTCAAATAAAAAACTGCTATGAATATTTTGTGAGCAAATGTTTGTGAGAATACACTTTTTCAAGTCAGTTGAGGATCACCCAAGAACATAGTTACTGCTGAATCATAGGGTAAGACCATGTTTAGCTTCTTAAGAAGCTACCAAATTGTCTTGTAAAGTGGTGTAGCATCTTATATTCTTACCAGCACTCAATAGATATTTCTGTTACTCAACGTCCTTCGTATCAATTGATATTTTCTCTTTTTCAATTGACATTAGCAATGCTAGTAGGTGTGTAGTAGCATCATTATTTAAATTTGCAATACCCCAATCACAAGGTGTATAGAATATATTTCTATATGTTTAATTGCTATCTGTGTATTTTCTTTCAAGTCTGTTAAATATTTTTCCCATCCTTTAACTGGGTTGCTTATTTTCTTATTGTCGAGTTTAAGAGATCTGCATATATATTGTATACAAGTCCTTTATTCAGATGTGTGTTTTCACTAATATTTTCTTCTAGTCTATGGTTTGTCTTTCATTCTCTCTACAGTGACTTTCATAAAGAAGATTTTACTTTTAATAAAGTCTAATTCATCAATTTTTTTTTTCTTTAGGAGCTATGCCTTTAAGGTTGTATCTAAAACTCATCACCAAACTCAAGGTCTCATAAATTTTCTGCTTTGTTTGTTTTATTCTAGAAATTTATAGTTTTGTATTTTATATGTAGGTCTTAGATTCATTTAAAGTGTTTTTTAATGTCACAAAGTCTCTGTCTACGTTCTATTTTTGTGTGGGAAAGCCCAGTTGTATTATTTGGCTCTGTATTCAGTTCCATCAATCTATATATCTATTCTTTTGCCAATACTATCCTGTTTTGATTGCTGTAGTTTTATACTAGTTATTAATGCAAGTCCTCAGATGTTGTTTTTATTCCGCATTGTGTTTTTCTAGGTTTTTCCCCCTTCCATATTAACTTTATAATCAGTTTTTCAGTATCTATAAATAATTTCCTGAGATTTTGATCAAGATTGTTTTGTATCCATTGATCACATTCCTTCAACAGGTGATGGAATAAACTGTGGCATATCCATAAAATGGAATATTATTAAATTATTAAAAGAAAGAATGTGTTGAGCCACAGCAAGACATAAAGGAAACTTACATGTACTTTGCTAAGTGAAAGAAGCTTGTCTATAAAAGCTACACATATGATTCTAATCTTATCACATTTTGGAAAAGGTAAACCCATAATGATGACAAGAAAGTCATTGGTTTTCAGGAGTTCGGCAGGATGGGAAGAGAGTTGAATTGGTGAAGTGTAGTGAATTTTTTAAAGCAGTAAAACTGTTATGCATGTCACCATCATTGTGGATATGTACATCTAAACGTTAGATCAAATTAAATGTTGTCAGATTTGTCTTTCCTTCTTTGTTTCTCTTCCAATGAAAAAGACCCTCATAATTGGCCTCCTGACTGCCTGTGCTTTCTGTCTCCCGGACAACTTTTTGGGTACCCTAGTTTTCATCTACCTTCAGCTCCAGGCTGAGTTCTCACTTATTTGTGTGCCTCTATCTTTTTTTTTTCACTGGTGTTGCAAGGATTCATGGAGATAGCTTCTACATATTTTGAAATGAGCAAATGCATTTAAAACATCTGTAGTTTTAGGGTCTAGTTATTATAAAACGAAAGAGTTTCTCATCACTTCTAGTTATTCCAAAGAATATCTCTAGGACTTTTAAAAATGCTTAATGTTCATTCAGTGTGATTTGTAAAAATGTTAGCTTTCCTTTTGTTCATGTTTTTCATATATGTCTTCCACCTTTTATTCCCAAATTTTCTGTGTTCTTACATTTTAGCTTCAATTCTGTTGAAGATATGGCTAGAAGATATAGAATCTATGTAAGAAAATTTTCTCTAACTTGTGTGGGTTTATAGAATGTGGTCTGGATAACATAACTGTGAATGTTTTCTATGTACTGATGATAACTAATCCAGATAATTTCTTAGACCGTCCCTGAAAAATTGCCAGGCTCACTGTGCTGGGAACTCACCATTGCAGTAGGAAACAAGTAAAAACAAATGGGCATTGATTTTCAGGGGTCATATCAGTTCTGGGTGATTGAAGAGTTTAAAATAGTTATCAAAATATTTTCTGAGTGATAATTGAAAGTAATTTAATATGAACTGTGTGATTTAGCTGTGTATGAATTACTACTTATCTATAATAATAGAATAATTGGTATTTAAAGAATTTTCATCAGAAAGTCAATCTTTCACACTTGACAACTTAGCACTTACTTTTCATTTCTTTTAAAATCTCCAAGAAGAATTTGAATATTAGCATAAGAGGTGATAGAATTTTTTTAAATTGGTAAAATAGTGTTCAGTATAGGTGTATGAGGAGGATTGTGTAGATCTAAGCTTCGTTGTATGAACGAGACGTAAGTATCAGACACACTTGGCAGTATCATGTCATTGTTCAGTCTCTTCTCATTACTTCCTTCTTCAAGTAAGTTGCCCCAGGTAGTGTCATCTTATGCATCAGTGCTTTTTACCTTCATGAGCAGAGCCAGTATCATTCCTTTTAAATTGCTTCTTTTTGCCCAACGGAATTTGCTATATTTCAACCTCAATAAAGGCAGGTTCTATATCAGTTCTCACTTTTTATTCCCATTTTCGCACAATGACAGGTACATAGCAGGCACTTGATAAACAATGATTATATTAATAAATCAACACTTATTTCATATGGACATAAATATTGCTGTTATAGATATCTGATTCGTAAAGGCTTCCAAGCATCCACATTATAAATTTGCTCCATTCTATCTGCACATTGTAAATATGTTTCGTTTTTTTCTTTTAAAAAGTATCAAAATAAAACACTTGCCTAAAGTGAATTAGAACAATTATTTAAATCATCCATTTCAGCCTTAACCATGAGTAATTTTATTTGAACAATCTCCTTTCACTGTAATCATAGTAAGATATATATAGTAGAATATATCATACTATAAAGTTGCACAGGCAACATGACTTTCAAATACTTAATGTCCAGCATTTTTTAAACCATGTCCAAAAGGCATGAAAATTACAATATATCATCCTCACTTTTCGGTCCACACAACCAAGTTAAAGCAGAGCAAGGTATGTGCACAAATAACAGACTAACGCTAGAAAGGGTATAGAGCTACAGTTCCTTTAGTCCATATTTAGCTAGCAACATGTGTTCTGCCTTAAGAAATGTCCAAAACTAAGTTGTACTATTGAGGGTACACCTAGTATTTTGGATGAAAAAAGTTATCTGTTAATAAAATGTATTAGTCACAATGTTTGCTTGTTAAACAGTAAGCCATTAAGCATAATATATTCTCAGTGTCGCAGAGTCGTTATTTTCATTAATTAAAGCATATCAATTTTACTATGTCCTTCTAATGCTTCCTGACTTTAGTTCTGCTTTGCAGGGTGCCTGCGTCTTTTCAACTTGCCTCTTGCTCTCAGCTGTGATTTGAGAAAGTTAATAAGCTAGTTTGAATGTATGTGTAGAAATTAAAAGGAATTTAAAAATCGTGAGTCCAAGGAAGATGCAAAGTGAATAAAAGAGGAGAGTCATCTTTTAATTTCTCATTGAAAAAAAAAAAAAAAAAACTAATACGGAGAAATAATTAAGCAAATATAATTCAAATGGAAATTTCTATAATGCCTTATTGCATCCAGAGGCAGACCTAATATTATGCCCTTTACTCTGAGTCTTATAATTAAAAAAGAGAGAGAGAGAGAGAAATTGCTTTTGCAGTCTTATCCCAATTGTAGCCTTGAAGTTTTTCTTGGATCAGAATTAAGAGATTACACACCTGACCTCATTTCTAGCCTAAAGCTTGAGACGAACAAAGTAGTATGAGCCATGGGAATTACTTAGACAAAAATTCTGTTAACTTATTCTTGGAACTATTCAACAGAAAAGGAAGAAAGAAGTAATCCTGTCCCAGCCAAACTCCATTCTTTGCTTTCATTGAATAAACAGTTAGATATTGAGATTTCAACACCACCGTCCACATGTCTGACTCCAACTGTAGAAATACAAAGAACATTTGTTGCCACTAAGAAAATATAGAACAATTTTCAAATTAGTCACCATGCTAAATAATAACCCGACTTCAATAAAAATGTTGTATAATACAGAACATAATTAAAAATAAAAATAAGGCAGACTACAAATCCCACTCTAAAATGAATTTGCCATAGAAAACTCAACTAGAAACAGCAAGACCCTGGCAGAGACCTACTCCTGAGGAACTTGGAGCCCCACAGAAAGGGTAAGTGGAAGTGCTGCTTTGCTTCCCCTCTCCACTTTGACGATCTTCTTACCGTCAAAAAGCTGTGGAGTCTCTCTGCTCTTGTGAACCAGGGAAACACTGGTGGTATGTGATTGGAGAAGTTCTCAGGGACAGAGATCTGGGTGGCCAGCAAGTGGAGGCATGCCTGCACTCCTCTGAGACCCAAACTGGGACGGCAGACACATCCCGATTGAGCACCTATTGCGAGACACTGTTCTGCCTGAGATTTCTCTGACCTTTAGTCACCATACCATCAGATCCCTCAGAAACATACCCTAAACCCACTCTGACTATGGCAAGCACAAAGGACTGGTTGTTCCCCAGGGTGTGAGCTACCCGTAAAGGAGGAAGTATAGTTCTGCAGCCCACCAGAGCCCCACTGGGACAAAGAAAACACAGATATGGTGGCAATCTCTGAAGAGAACAACAGTGATACCCTGGCATAGACATAGAGAGGGTGTCATCTCACACACCCCATACATTGCTATGGACACAGCAGTGCTTCTTCCTGCTAAAGGCCAGCATGTTCTCTGAGTGAAGAGAAAGCATTTTTTATGTTATTTATTTATTTATTTAATTTTTTGTGGCACCTCCACTTCCACTGAAAATGAACCTTTGCCACTTGAACTTACATGGAGGGCAGGGTCCAACTTCTCTTCCCTACACAGAGCGACAGTGTCCCAGCAATGGAGGACAGACATGTCAAAAAGTTGGCTGCCTTGGACTGGGGAAGAGGCTTTGCCCCAAGAACATTTTGGTGCTGGCCCGCAGAGAGTTATGTCTTCAGCCCATAAGCACACTGTGATTGGAAACCAAAGGATGAATTCTCTATGAACTTTGGTTGTAAGCCCTGCAACAGGGGCATGATAGGGAAGTGGATTACGTTCCTGCCAGTTCACGGTGAATAGCTATTACTCCATCAAGCCCCTTCCTGCAAGACCTAAGTTCATCCCAACACAACCTCCCCCACTCCTCTTATTCCTGCATCCCCACATTCCTGCACCCCTATCAGAGTGAGAGCCTCCATTCAACATCAGCCTACCTGAGCTGGAACTAGATTTTACTCTAAGGGCCACCTACAGTGTGGCAGTCTGAACTATACCACCAAATAAAAACTTGCTATCAGAAAGACTTAGTGCTAGTCTAAAAGACAAGCTTCCTGAGACCTCCCCACCCTCAGCCCTACAGGTGATAATATTGGCTCATACGTCCAAACCATCATTACAACAAGCAGCCTCTGAGAAAGCCATTGCACAGAAGCTATCAACAACCAAGAAACCCATACAGACCTCAACCCACTGAAAGCACCCAGAAATAAAGCCAAATAATCATATGCAACATACACCACAGTCATACCCCCAAAGGAAGCAAGAATTTTAAAAAAGTAAATGTCCTATTCAAATGATAGTAAGTTCAAAAATAAGAAGTGACAGCCTCCTCAGACGACAATGAATCAGCACAAGAACTGTGTTGGTGCTAAAAGTTAGAGTGTCTTGACACCTCCAAAGGATCTCATCATCTTTCTAGCAGTAGATCCTAACCAAACCAAAAAATTTGAAGTGACAAGGAATTAAAAAAATGAATAGCAAGGAAACTCAACAAGATCCATGACCAAGTGGAAATCCAATACAAAAAAAAAAAAAAAAAAAAAACAGAAAATGAATTCAGGAAATGAAAGATGAGATAGCTTTATTTAAAAAAGAAACAATAAATCATACTTCAGGAATTGAAAAATTCACTAAAGGCATTTCAAAATACAACTGGACACTTTAACAATAGACTAAATAAAGCAGAACTTATTTCAGGACTGTAGATTTATCTTTTACATTAACCCAGTCATAAAGAAAAAGTAATTCTAAAAAATAAACAAAATCTTTGAGAAATATGGGATTATGTAAAGCAATCAAACTTACGTTGTATTGCCATTCCTGGGAGAAAAGAAGATAAAGCAAACAAGTTGGAAAGTATGTTTGAGGTAATAATTTAGCTAAATGTTTCTAATCCTGATAGAGAGGTCAACATCCAGATACAGGAAGTACAGAGAACACCTGCAATATAGTATACAAGATGACCACATGGAACGGTTAAAGTCATCAGAATATCCAAGGTTAGTATGGACATGCAAACACTAAGGGAATTAGTCACCACCAGACTGAAACTACAACAAACACTCAAAGGAATTCTAAACATGAAAGAAGGATACTTGCTACCATAATAAAATACTTGCTACCAGAAATGAAAAAAGGATACTTGTTACCATAAAAGCACATGCAAGTACAAAGCTCACAGAGACTGTAAAGCAATTACACAAATCCACTAGCTAAATCATTATAACAAGGACAAAACCTCACATATCAATATTAGCTGTGAACATAAATCACCTAAATGACCTAAATGATCTACTTAGACAAAGTGTGGCAAATTGACAAAAAACAAGACTCAACATTTGGTTGTCTTCAAGAGATTCATATGTAATGAAATTCATAGGCTAAAAGTAAAGGTATGGCAAATGACCTATCACGTAAATAGAATACAAGAAACAGCCCATGTTGCTATTCTTGTATGAAATAAGACAGAACTTAAAGAAAAAATTGTAAAAAAAAAAAAAAAAAAAAAAAGAGACAAAGAAGGACATTATATAGTGATAAAGGATTCAATTCAACACAAAGGTTTAGTTATCCTAAATACATATGCACACAAAGTTGAATCACCTATATGTGTAAAACAAATACTACTGGCCCTCAGAAAATAGATAGACAGATATACAATAATAGTGGAGGACTTCAAAACCCCACTGACAGCGCTAAGACAGATCATTGAGACACCAAACTAACAAAGAAACTCTAAACTTAAATTGGACTCTTTATCAAATGGAGCTAATAGACATCTACAGCATACTTCACCCAACAACCACAGAATATACATTTCTTTTTCTTATCTGTACAGGGAATATTCTCTAAAATTGAGTACATGCTTGGTCATAAAACAAGTCTCAATAAATTTTTAAAAATCAAATCCATATCAAGCATATTCTCAGACCACAGTGGAATGAAACTAGAAATCAATGCCAAGAGGAACTCTCCAAACTACACACGTATATGGAAACTAAACAATTTGCTCCTGCATGACTTTTGGGTAAATAACTAAACAGAGGCAGGAATCAAATAGTTTTTAAAACAAATGAAAATAGAGATACAACATACCACATACTGTGGGATACAGTAAGAGGAAAGCTTATAGTACTAAATGCCTACATCAAAATAGTGGCAAGATTTCACAACCTAATGTTTCACTTAAAGAAATTAGAAAATCAAGAACAAGCCAAACTGAAAGCTAACAAAAGAAAATAAATAACAAAGATGAGAGCAGAACTAAATGAAATAGATCCCCCCAAACCATGCAAAGGATCAATGAAACAAAAAGTTGGTTCTTTCCTAGGATAAACAAAATAAATAGATCACAAGCCAAATTAACAAAGAATAAAAGAAAAAATATTCAAAAAGCAGATCAAAAATAATAAAGGTGACATTACAATTGATAAAAAATATCCTCAGAGGCTATTATGAACGTCTCTATTTGTGCAACTAGAAAATCTAGAGTAAATTGATAAATTACTGAAAACACACAGCTTTCCAAGACTGAAGCAGAAAAAAAGTTGAAATCCTCAACAGCCCAATTATGAATCATGAATTATGAAACTGGAACAGTAGCAAAAAATAAGTTGAATTCTTTTTTTTTTTTTTTTTTGAGACGGAGTCTCGCTCTGTCGCCCAGGCTGGAGTGCAGTGGCCGGATCTCTGCTCACTGCAAGCTCCGCCTCCCGGGTTCACGCCATTCTCCTGCCTCAGCCTCCCGAGTAGCTGGGACTACAGGCGCCCGCCACCTCGCCTGGCTAGTTTTTTGTATTTTTTTAGTAGAGACGGGGTTTCACCGGGTTAGCCAGGATGGTCTCGATCTCCTGACCTCATGATCGCGATCCGCCCGTCTCGGCCTCCCAAAGTGCTGGGATTACAGGCTTGAGCCACCGCGCCCGGCCTAATAAGTTGAATTCTAACAGGTGTTAAAAAACAAAAAACAAACAAACAAAAAAACAGACTCGGTGCCAATCTTACTAAAACTGTTCCAAAAAATTTAAAAGGAGGGATTCCTGCTTAACTCATTCTGTGAAACAAGTATTAACCCGATACCAAACTCTGGTAAGAACACAGCAAAAAAGGAAACTACAGGCCAATATCCCTGATGAGCATAGACGCAAAAATCCTCAACAAAATACAACAAATCAACTCTGGCTACATATATATAGCCAATCATGGTGGCACATTCCTTTAGTCTCAGCTACTCAGAAGGCTAAGGTGGGAGTATCAGTTGGCCCAGGAGGTCGTGACCACACTGAGTTGTGATTGTGCCACTGCACTCTAGACTGGGTGAGAGAGCAAGAACCAGTCTGGAAAAAAAAAAAAAAAAAAGATATTTTATCTTTTCATCTCATTCATGCGAATATTTCTGGAATGTAATAATGCTTCAAAATATGCAAATCAATAAATGTGATTTACCACATGAGTAGAATTCAAAACAAAAACCATGTGATCATTTCAATAGATGCAAAGAAGCATTTGATAAAATCTAACATCCCTTCATGATTAAAAAAAAAAAAAAAAAAAAAAGCTCACCAAACTAGGCATCAAAGGACCCCCATCCAACATTTCCATATGATGAAACTTCGGCTCACTCCTCGCATTCTGCCTAATTCTACAGATCATCACAGGCCTATTCTTAGCAATACATTACTCACCAGACACCTCTTCTGCCTTCTCTTCAATCGCACACATCACCCGGGACGTAAACCACGGCTGAATCATTCGCTACCTCCACGCCAACGGCGCCTCCATATTTTTCATCTGCCTCTTTCTACACGTAGGCCGAGGTCTTTACTATGGCTCATTCCTTCTCCTAAAAACCTGAAACACTGGCATTATACTTCTATTCTTGACTATAGCAACAGCCTTTATAGGCTACGTGCTTCCATGAGGCCAAATATCATTCTGAGGGGCAACAGTGATCACAAACCTATTATCAGCAATCCCATACATCGGGACCGACCTCGTCCAATGAATCTGAGGTGGGTACTCCATTGGCAACCCCACCCTTTCACGATTCTTCACCCTACACTTTATTCTACCTTTCATTATCACCGCTCTTACAATAGTCCATCTGCTATTCCTACACGAAACAGGATCAAACAACCCCTGCGGAATCTCATCAGACTCAGACAAAATCCCCTTCCACCCCTACTACACAATTAAGGATATCCTAGGCCTAGTCCTCCTCCTCTTCATCCTAACAACACTAACACTACTCTCACCCAACCTCCTAAACGACCCGGACAACTACATCCCGGCCGACCCACTAAATACCCCTCCACACATCAAACCAGAGTGATACTTCCTATTTGCATACGCAATTCTACGATCTGTTCCTAATAAACTAGGAGGCGTACTAGCACTCTTCCTTTCAATCCTCATCCTATCTATCATCCCCACACTTCATAATTCCAAACAACAAAGCATAATATTCCGCCCACTTAGCCAATTCCTATTCTGATTCCTAATTACAACCCTATTAACCCTCACCTGGATCGGAAGTCAGCCAGTAAGCCAACCCTTCATTTTTATTGGTCAACTAGCATCCACAATATACTTCACAATTCTAATCCTGATACCACTAACCTCCTTGATCGAAAATAACCTACTCAAATGAACTTGCCCTTGTAGTATAAACTAATACACTAGTCTTGTAAACTAGAGATGAGACTCATGACCCCTAGGACAACTCAGAAAGAAAGCACTTGACTTCACCACCAACACCCAAAACTGGCATTCTAGCTTAAACTACTTTCTGTCTTTTATATTGCACAAACCCTACAGTACAACTCAAGCACCTTTACATAAATATGCTATGTAATTCGTGCATTACTGCTAGCCAACATGAATAATATATAGTACTATATCTGCTTAATTGTACATAACACATACCATCATACCCGTACCCACAACCCCCAAAAAGCATACCCACCAAACGGAGTTCCACACACAATCCAACCACAAAACACCATAACCCGCCCACCCCACCTACAGCACACCAACACGGACAACAAAGCCGTCCACCGTACATAGTACATTACTCTATTTACCGTACATAGTACATACTTACTACAAACCTTCCTCCCCACCACGGATGACCCCCCTCACTTGGGATTCCCTTATTCACCATCCTCCGTGAAATCAATATCCCGCACAAGCAGTGTCACTCTCCTCGCTCCGGGCCCACAACTCGTGGGGGTAGCTAGAAATGAACTGTATCCGGCATCTGGTTCCTACCTCAGGGCCATGATGACTAAAACCGCCCACACGTTCCCCTTAAATAAGACATCTCGATGGATCACGGGTCTATCACCCTATTAACCAGTCACTGGAGCTTTCCATGCATTTGGTATCTTTTATCTCTGGTCTGCACGCAACACCATCGCAACATGCTGACTCCCACCACATCCCGTCCTGAATGCGCCTGCCTTTGATTCCTAGTCCATGCCATTATTAATCGCACCTACGTTCAATATCCCAGCCCCGCATAGCTACTAACAATGTGTTATTTAATTCATGCTTGTAAGACATACAACAACCAACCCACAACACTACAAAAAAATTCAAAAACCTTAACCAAACCCCCGCCCCCTCTGACCTTCACATAACCACCCTTTGCCAAACCCCGAAAACAAAGTCCTACTCCCCCGGCCAAAGCTTGTATTTTCATCTTTTAGGTATGCATGCTCTAACTACCAACCCCTCAACTAATCTTCACTTACCCTACCAACCACCCTTTGCCAAACCCCGAAAACAAAGTCCTACTCCCCCGGCCAAAGCTTGTATTTTCATCTTTTAGGTATGCATGCTCTAACTACCAACCCCTCAACTAATCTTCACTTACCCTACCAACCACCCTTTGCCAAACCCCGAAAACAAAGTCCTACTCCCCCGGCCAAAGCTTGTATTTTCATCTTTTAGGTATGCATGCTCTAACTACCAACCCCTCAACTAATCTTCACTTACCCTACCAACCACCCCCCCCCCCACAACCCCAAAGATACCACTTACATTCACACCTACCTTCTCGTCTACGTAGCTTAAACCCACCCCAAAGCAAGACACTGAAAATGCCTAGATGGATTCACACGTCCCATAGACAAATAGGTTTGGTCCTGGCCTTTCTATTGACCTTTAGTAAGATTACACATGCAAGCCTCCCCGCCCCAGTGAAGACGCCCTACAAATCACCATGACTAAGAGGAGTGAGTATCAAGCACGCACATGCAGCTCAAAACACTTTGCTCAGCCACACCCCCACGGGAAACAGCAGTGACAAACCTTTAGTAATAAACGAAAGTTTAACTAAGCTATGCTACACCAAGGGTTGGTCAATTTCGTGCCAGCCACCGCGGCCACACGATTAACCCGAGCCAATAGAGACCGGCGTAGAGAGTGTTTTAGACCCAGCCTAATTAAAGCTAAACCCCACCTAAACTGTAAAATCCTAGCTAACATAAAATAAACTACGAAAGTGGCTTTAAAACCTCTGAATACACAACAGCTAAGACCCAAACTGGGATTAGATACCCCACTATGCTTAGCCCTAAACCTCAGTAGTTAAACCAACAAAACTACTCGCCAGAATACTACAAGCAACCGCTTGAAACTCAAAGGACTTGGCGGTGCTTCACCCCCCTAGAGGAGCCTGTCCCATAATCGATAAACCCCGATCCACCCTACCCTCTCTTGCTCAGCCTATATACCGCCATCTTCAGCAAACCCTGATAAAGGTCACAAAGTGAGCGCAAGTACCCCTTTTCGCAAAAACGTTAGGTCAAGGTGTAGCCTATGAGACGGAAAAAGATGGGCTACATTTTCTATCCTAGAAAACCCACGATAACTCTCATGAAACCTAAGAGTCCAAGGAGGATTTAGCAGTAAATTAAGAATAGAGTGCTTAATTGAACAAGGCCATAAAGCACGCACACACCGCCCATCACTCCCCTCAAATATACTTAAGGACTATATTAACTAAACACCCTAACACCTATATAGAGGGGATAAGTCGTAACACGGTAAGTGTACCGGAAGGTGCACTTGGATAAATCAAGGTATAGCTTAACGCAAAGCATCCGGCCTACACCCGGAAGATCTCAGTACAACTTGACTACCTTGAGCCAGCACTAGCCCCAAACATAACTAACACTAATATCAAACAACCATATACTAAACCATTCACCCACATAAAGTATAGGTGATAGAAATTCTAACTCGGCGCTATAGACACAGTACCGTAAGGGAAAGAATAATACCACCCAAGCATAAAATAGCAAGAACTAACTTCTGTACCTTTTGCATAATGAATTAACTAGAAATAGTTTCGCAAAGAGAACTAAAGCCAAACCCCCCGAAATCAGACGAGCTACCCAAAAACAGCTAAAAGAGCGCACCCGTCTATGTAGCAAAATAGTGGGAAGATTTATGGGTAGAGGTGACAAGCCTACCAAGCCTGATGATAGCTGGTTATCCAAGATAGAATTTTAGTTCAACCTTGAGCTTACCTACAGAACCGCTTAATCCTTTTGTAAGCTCAATTGCTAGTCTAAAGAGGGACAGCTCTTCAGACACTAGGAAAAAACCTTATATAGAGAGTAAAAACCATAACCACCATAGTTGGCCCAAAAGCAGCCATCAATTAAGAAAGCGTTCAAGCTCAACATCAACTACCCGAAAAATACCAAACATAAAACTGAACTCCTCATCTCACATTGGATCAATCTATCATTTCATAGAAGCAATAATGTTAGTATAAGTAACATGAATATTTTCTCCACCGCATAAGCCTAAGTCAGACCGAAAACCTCACCGACACTTAACAGTCCAATATCAACAAACACAAACAAGCTGACATTACTTTCACTGTTAATCCAACACAGGCATGCCTCAAGGAAGGTTATAAAAAGTAAAAGGAACTCGGCAAAACTAACCCCGCCTGTTTACCAAAAACATCACCTCTAGCATTACTAGTATTAGAGGCACCGCCTGCCCAGTGACACACGTTTAACGGCCGCGGTACCCTGACCGTGCAAAGGTAGCATAATCACTTGTTCTCTAAATAGGGACTCGCATGAATGGCATCACGAGGGTTTAACTGTCTCTTACTTTCAACCAGTGAAATTGACCTGTCCGTGAAGAGACGGACATGAATTAATAAGACGAGAAGACCCTGCGGAGCTTCAATTTACTAGTACAACTAAAAACCACACAAACCCACAGGTCTTTAAACCCTCATGCCTGTACTAAAAATTTTGGTTGGGGTGACCTCGGAGCACAGTCAAACCTCCGAACAATCCATGCTAAGACTACACAAGCCAAAGCAAACCAATACTTGCAATTGACCCAATAATTTGATCAACGGAACAAGTTACCCCAGGGATAACAGCGCAATTCTATTCTAGAGTCCATATCAACAATAGAGTTTACGACCTCGATGTTGGATCAGGACATCCTAATGGTGCAGCAGCTATCAAGGGTTCGTTTGTTCAACGATTAAAGTCCTACGTGATCTGAGTTCAGACCGGAGCAATCCAGGTCGGTTTCTATCTATTCAACATTTCTCCCTGTACGAAAGGACAAGAGAAATAGGGCCCACTTCACAATAGCGCCCCCCTCCCCATAAATGATCTAATCTTAATTTAACAAAACATTACAAATCCCACCCAAGAACAGGGTTTGTTAAGATGGCAGAGCCCGGCAATTGCATAAAATTTAAAATTTTAAAACCAGAGGTTCAACCCCTCTTCTTAACACTATGACTACAGCAAACCTTATACTCCTTGTTGCATCTACACTAACCGCTATAGCATTCCTTACACTTGTTGAACGAAAATTGTTAGGTTATATACAACTACGCAAAGGACCCAACATTGTAGGCCCTTACGGACTACTACAGCCCTTCGCTGATGCAATAAAACTCTTCACCAAAGAGCCTCTAAAACCCTCAACATCCACCACTACTCTCTACACCATCGCACCCGCCCTAGCCTTCTCCATTGCCCTCCTCCTATGAACCCCCCTTCCCATACCTAACCCTCTAATCAATTTCAACCTAGGACTCCTGTTCATCCTAGCCATATCCAGCCTAACCGTCCACTCCATCCTATGATCGGGATGGGCATCAAACTCAAACTACGCCCTAATTGGAGCCCTACGAGCCGTCGCTCAAACAATTTCATATGAAGTTACCCTCGCTATTATCCTGCTATCAGTCTTACTAACAAGCGGCTCATTTAACCTTAACATGCTCATTACAACACAAGAGCATCTCTGACTCCTCTTGCCATCATGACCTTTAGCCATAATATGATTCACCTCCACACTAGCAGAGACAAACCGAACCCCTTTCGACCTCATAGAAGGCGAATCAGAACTAGTATCAGGCTTTAACATCGAGTATGCCGCAGGTCCATTCGCCCTATTCTTTATAGCCGAATACATAAACATTATTATAATGAACGCCCTAACAGCTACAATCTTTCTAGGCACATTCTACCCCACCCACTCGCCAGAATTATTCACAACATGCTTTACCACCAAAACGCTCCTCCTAACCTCCCTATTCTTATGAACTCGAGCAACATACCCCCGATTCCGCTACGACCAACTCATACATCTACTATGAAAAAACTTCCTTCCACTCACACTAGCATTTCTCATATGAAACGTCCTAACACCCATTACAATCTCCAGCATTCCCCCTCAAACCTAGAAATATGTCTGACAAAAGAGTTACTTTGATAGAGTAAATGATAGAGGCTCCAACCCTCTTATTTCTAAGATTGCAGGCATTGAACCTACCCCTGAGAATCCAAACTTCTCCGTGCTACCTAACACACCCCATCCTAAAGTAAGGTCAGCTAAATAAGCTATCGGGCCCATACCCCGAAAATGTTGGTCACACCCTTCCCGTACTAATTAACCCCCTAGCCCAACTCATCATCTACACCACAATAATCACAGGCACACTCACTACACTACTGAGCTCACACTGATTTCTCGCCTGAGCAGGCCTAGAAATAAACATACTAGCCTTCATTCCAATTCTAATCAAAAAAACAAACCCCCGCTCCACAGAAGCCGCCACCAAGTACTTCCTAATACAATCCACCGCATCCATAATTCTTATAATAGCAATTACCCTCAACAACCTACTATCAGGGCACTGAATAATAACAAATACCGCCAACCAACTCCCATCATTAATAATAACAACTGCCCTTGCCATAAAACTAGGAATAGCCCCATTCCACTTCTGAATTCCAGAAGTCACCCAAGGAACACCACTAATTCCTGGCCTACTCCTCCTCACATGACAAAAACTAGCCCCCATCTCAATTATATGTCAAATTCACCCATCAATCAACACCTGTGCCCTCATAACCCTCTCAACCCTATCCATCATAGTAGGCAGCTGAGGAGGCCTAAACCAAACACAATTACGCAAAATTATAGCATACTCCTCAATCACTCACATAGGCTGAATAATAATAACGCTAACATACAACCCAACCATTACAACCCTCTACTTAACCATATACATCGCCCTGACAACCACCATATTCCTATTCCTCAATCTGAACTCAAATACCACAACCCTTACACTATCCCTCACCTGAAACAAATCACCCCAACTCATACCACTAACAATATTCACCCTTATATCCCTAGGAGGTTTACCCCCACTAACCGGCTTTCTACCTAAATGAATAACTATTCAAGAACTTGCAATAAACAACAACTTTGTCATCCCCTCCATCATAGTCACCATAACCCTACTTAACCTGTACTTCTACATACGCCTAATCTACACCGTCTCAGTATCACTGTTTCCCACCCCCAACAACACAAAAATGAACTGACAACTTGAAAACACAAAACCCACACCCCTCACCCCCACACTCACCATCATTTCTACTCTCCTACTACCAATCACCCCCCTAATCCTAACTATTCCCTAGAAATTTAGGTTAAATAAGACCAAGAGCCTTCAAAGCCCTTAGTAAGTAGACCACTTAATTTCTGAAACATATAAGGACTGCAAAAACCTACTCTGCATCAATTGAACGCAAATCAACCACTTTAATTAAGCTAAGCCCCTACTAGACCAATGGGACTCAAACCCATAAAAATTTAGTTAACAGCTAAACACCCTAATCAACTGGCTTTGATCCACTTCTCCCGCCGCGAGAAAAAAAGGCGGGAGAAGCCCCGGCAGAAACTTAAAACTGCTCCTTTAAACTTGCAATTTAACATGAAAATCACCTCGGGGCTGGCAAAAAGAGGATCAGACCTCTGTCTTCAGGTTTACAGCCTAATGCTTACTCAGCCATTTTACCCTTCCTCCACCCATGTTCATTAATCGTTGACTCTTTTCAACAAACCATAAAGACATCGGAACTCTATACCTACTATTCGGTGCATGAGCTGGAATCATAGGTACAGCTCTAAGCCTTCTCATTCGAGCTGAATTAGGCCAACCCGGTAGTTTACTAGGCAGTGACCATATCTATAATGTCATTGTAACAGCCCATGCATTTATTATAATTTTCTTCATAGTTATACCCATTATAATCGGGGGGTTCGGGAACTGACTAGTACCCTTGATAATTGGTGCTCCTGACATAGCATTTCCCCGTCTAAATAATATAAGCTTCTGACTTCTTCCCCCCTCTTTCCTGCTGCTAATGGCATCAACCATAATCGAGGCTGGCGCTGGAACAGGTTGAACAGTATACCCCCCCTTAGCAGGAAACCTCTCTCATCCAGGGGCCTCCGTAGACTTAGTTATTTTCTCCCTCCACCTAGCAGGAGTTTCCTCTATCCTGGGGGCTATCAACTTCATTACCACCATTATCAACATGAAGCCCCCCGCCATATCCCAGTATCAAACCCCATTATTTGTCTGATCTGTCCTAATCACAGCAATCCTACTACTCCTCTCCCTGCCAGTCTTAGCTGCCGGCATTACTATACTATTAACAGACCGCAACCTCAACACTACCTTCTTTGATCCTACTGGAGGGGGAGACCCTATCCTATACCAACACCTATTTTGATTCTTTGGTCACCCTGAAGTCTACATCCTCATTCTCCCCGGGTTCGGAATGATCTCCCACATCGTAACTTACTACTCCGGGAAGAAAGAGCCATTTGGATATATAGGTATAACCTGGGCTATAATGTCAATCGGGTTCCTAGGATTTATTGTATGAGCCCATCATATATTTACAGTGGGTATAGATGTGGACACACGGGCCTACTTTACCTCTGCTACTATAATCATTGCAATTCCTACTGGAGTTAAAGTTTTCAGCTGACTTGCTACACTTCATGGAGGCAATATCAAATGATCTGCCGCAATACTTTGAGCCCTAGGCTTTATTTTTCTATTCACCATAGGGGGTCTCACCTTATTATTTTGATAAGCCATTTATGACAAATATACAGTCATCATACTGAAGAGGCAAAAGTTGAAAGCATTTCCCTTAAGAACTGGAACAAGACAAAGATGTTGACTCTCACCACTCCCATGCAACATAGTACTAGAAATCCTTGCCAGAGCAATTAGGCAAGAAAAAGAAATAAAAGACTTTCAAATTAGAAAAGAGGAAGTAAAACTACCTCTGTCCTCTGATGACATAATCCTCTACCTAAAAACTCCTAAGAATTAAAAGACACCTACATCTGATAAATGAATCCAATAAAACTTCAGGATGCAATATCAATATACAAAGTCAGTAACATTTATATACACCTACAATATTCAAGCTGATAACCAAATGAAGAACTCAATAACACTGACACTATCCACACAAAAAATAAAATACCTAGGAATGCATTCAACTAAGGAGGTGAAGGATCTCTACAAGAATACATACAAAACACTGCTGAAAGAAATCATCGATGACACAAACAAATGAAAAAATATTCTATGATCATGAATCAGAAGAATCAATATTGTTAAATGACCATACTTCCCAAAGCAATCTACAGATTCAATCCAATACCTATCAAATTAGCAATCTCATCTTTTCGGATAATGAGAACAAAAACTATTCTAAAATTCAAATGGAACCTGTAAGGTTCTTGTATCCATTCAAACCCTGAGAGTGTGCCAACAATGTTCAAAATGTGGTACATACACACCATGTGCCACAGCCATGTTATGGAATGCTACATGGCCATAAAAGAATGGAATATCCTTCACATATCCTTCACAGCAACATGGGTGCTGCTGGAAAACATAATTTTAAGCAAATTAATGCAGAAACACTAAGTCAAATACTGCAGGTTCTCACTTGTGAGTTAAAAAATGGGTATACAGGGGCCGGGCGCGGTGGCTCAAGCCTGTAATCCCAGCACTTTGGGAGGCCGAGGCGGGCGGATCACAAGGTCAGGAGATCGAGACCATCCTGGCTAACACAGTGAAACCCCGTCTCTACTAAAAAATACAAAAAACTAGCCGGGCGAGGTGGCGGGCGCCTGTAGTCCCAGCTACTCGGGAGGCTGAGGCAGGAGAATGGCGTGAACCCGGGGGGCGGAGCTTGCAGTAAGCCGATATCGCGCCACTGCACTCCAGCCTGGGGCACAGAGCAAGACTCCGTCTCAAAAAAAAAAAAAAAAAAAAAAAAAAAATGGGTATACACGAGTATAAAGATGGAAACAATAGATACTGGGTACCCCTAAATGGGGAAGAGAAGAAGAAAGGCAAGGGTTGAAAAAACTAACTATTGTATACTATGTTCACTATTTGGCTTATGGATTCACTAGAAACTCAAATACCAGCATTATGCAATACAACCATGTGATAAACCTGCACATGTACCCCCTGAATCCGTTATTAATTAAAAAAGGAAAAGAAAAAGAAAACTCAAACACATTAGGGGAAAAAAACAGTTTCATCTATTTTCCAAGAAAGGAATAGATGACATAATTACTAAATTGCTGAAATATTTATCAAAATGTGTTGATTCCACAGAAAGTCGGATTTATGGAATTATTTTTAAATTAAAATAAGTACTCATCTCTTTTCTGAAGTTCTCTTTTCCCCAAATAGTCTATGAATACTGATGCTTACTCACTGCAAAGTCCTGCTCCTAAATCTCTGATAGAAGAAAACCGTATTTTCCAGTCACTAACACTCTTTTTGTTGTTATTGTTTTTACAGCCATAGATACTATCCTTGTTAAAATATTATCTCCCAAGGCTACTTATATTCTCTGTCTGATATATCTCCCAGATGAGTCTTTAATGTTTCAACTGTACACTTAATATGACATAAAATTTATTCTAAAGTACACTCTTTCAGGATGGGTAGGTGGGGCTGTGGGAGTTGGAGAGAGTGAATTACTTCCAGCTGCACTCACATGCTAGTATTCTAGAAACAGATATCCAGATAATATCCACAGCCATCTAGATCCTAAAGTGGAGACCAGGTTATCAGTTCAGATTTCAACTGTGATATAATGGTTAAGAGCTGAAACCCTGGGGGCAAAACCGCTTATGCTGATGAGTCTTTATCTTGATAGCTGTGTGATTTGGTGGAAGTTACATAGTCTTTCTATGGCTTAGTTTCTTCAGCTCTAAAACTAGGATATTAAGAGTCCTCATAGTGTCAATGGGAGTATTAAACTAGTTTATTATGAAAGAATTTAGAACAGTGCCTTATACATAGAAATGCCATGTAAATATTAGGTTTTAATCACTGTGAATTTTCGCTGGGTGGCCTTTGGTATGTTTCTTAATCTGTTTAAAATGTTCAACATGTAAATCCCTTTCCTCTTAGGAAGATACTTGTTCACTCTGAAATTTTTCTTAACTCTTCTGAGCTCTGCAATCCAATGTATTTCTGATGTGGTAACTTCTGTCTAGACACTAAGGTTCAATTTTTATTTTTATTTCACTTACTTATTTATTTGTCCAATTTAGAAGGTTCTGAAAGCTGCCTGTCAAAGATTCTTCTGAAAACAAACTTGCTGACTCCAAGTTGACAATTTTTAAAGAGCAGTTTCTCTAACAAATGTTCACCCAGAGCGGTACATAGCTACCTGAGACATTTTACAACATGGACATGTTTCAATACATGTTCTTAGTCAGCTCTTCATAAAAGCTGAAAGTGAACATTAGTGAAAACAGTGAGCTACAAACAAAGATAGAGGGTCAACTATCTTCTTTTCAGAGGCAGATCAGAAAGATGCCAGAATTTTTGTACAAAGCATCTCAACCCTGCTCCAGCATTTGGAAAATTGCTCTATTAAGACTGGAAAATATAATTTATTTATAATTATTGATCACATGAACTATTAAAGAACCTCACAATAATACCTTTAAAATGCCCAACATTGAGCTCAGGAGATTTTGAAGTAAACATTGTAAATTTATCTATTAGATATGATTATTTAGTGCTATTAATTTAATATTACAGGTTGTGAACCAGATTTAGCAAAATTTACCATTCTTATATTCAGTGACTAAAAATTTTAGTGATTTCTTATGTCAAATATTATGATTAAAGTTAATCATCATAAGAATATTTCCCTTCTTTTTCAGGTATTCCATTTATTATAAGTTTTATAATTATGTGTCAAGAAAAAAATGACTGCTAATATACCACTCTTAGTGAAATGTATATTGTCTCTTCTGCCAGCTTCCAAAACCAATCTCACCTGCACAGATCATTTTACAATGTTTTGCTCATCTAAACACAATCCATTTTTCCTTTCATATAAACATGTAAACCTTGGTAGTTCTACAATATCCAGAGCTGTAAAGAATTTTATGCAGAAATGAAACAAAAACTATATATTGAACAGTATTCATCATCACTTATGTGCATTTTTATCTTCTTTGATCTTGTTTTTTTTTTTTTAATGTCAACTTTATTCTAAAAAAATGAAACCCAACACTCATGAACTAATAGCAGTCTTTTTACTTTATTGCATGGAATCCTAAAACAAACAACTAAAAATCTGATAGCTGTAAGAGACAGGAGTTGCAAACACATGGATAATTATCTCAGCATGGTATAGTTTCCCCTAAATGCATTTAGAATATCTGATTCCTTTAAATGGCAGGAGAAAAGATGGCATCTTTCACTTCATATCCGGATGATTAGTCTTATGTAGACACAGTCTGATTTCTAGCTTTGCTATTCACAATATAAAGAGGATACATACACTTTCAGTGTAGCTAACATGAGTATTTTTAAAAGTCATATCCACTTTCACTATGAAAGGCTATTAAATACCCATGTTCAATCTCTGTGTGCCATCATCATCAACTACCACTTATGGAGCACCCACGGGTACTGTGCTAGACAACAAAGGGACATTGTAAATCCTTCTTAAGTTTCAGTTAATCTGCACAGATTTATTCCAACGACATGTACACTAAAGCACTTCTGTGAAAAAATACAATTTACCATTTCTTAGTGCTTATTGTAACAAAGAAAATGTCTTTTTGTTGTTGCTCTTTTTTTTTTTTTTTTTTTAATCAGCCCATTCAGAAACACTGAGGAAAACTAGAAGCATAATTGCATTCCACAGCTCCTTCTTACTTCATGCTTCTGTCACTTCTGTGTTTTATTTTATTTTATTTTATTTTTGAGGCGGAGTCTCTCCCTGTTGCCCAGGCTGGAGTGCAGTGGCACGATCTTGGCTCACTACAGCCTCTGCCTCCCGGGTTCAAGTGTTTCTCCTGCCTCAGCCTCACCAGCAGCTGAGACTACAAGTGCCCGCGACACTGCCTGGCTAACGTTTTGTATTTTTAGTAGAGACGAGTTTCACCGTGTTAGCCAGGATGGTCTCGATCTCCTGACCTTGTGATCCATCCGCCTGGGCCTCCCAAAGTGCTTCTGTCACTTTTTAAACAAATTTGACAATAAAAAACTAATAATAGCTGAGAAAGATTGAGAGCAGAAAGCTCTTAAAAGAAAAAAATAAATGTTTCCAAATTCTTACATTCCACAGTGAATTTACATTCACTGTGGATTTACACTCACTGTGGAATGTAAATTGTTTTTGTTGCTAGATTGAAAATCATATCATCAAATCACAAAATATGTATTTAGTTTTTGGTAAATTAAGAATGCATTATGATTAGTTTTCCGAAGAACATGAATATGTGGAATTCAAATAAGTTAACTCACACATTTTAAACTATTTTTGAAATGTATCTTCTTGGTTAGTATGACTTTTATTGACAAATTATAGATTTAAAAACAGTATTATAATTGTTTTATACACTGTGAAATCGTTAAATCAAGATAAATAACGTATGCCTCACCTCAAATGTTTAATAATTTAGTGATGCAAATTTTTGAAATTTATTCTCAGTGAAATGTAAATGTTCAATACTCAATTATTAGGTATATTCACCAAGGTGTGGGATTGATCTCAAAAGAAAAGAAAAAAATATCAAACACATCTCCTAAGAATTTTCACCCTTCAGCTATCATCTTCCCATTATCCCTATCTTCCTAACCTCTGGTAACCACCTTTTTACTCTCTGCTTTCATGAGCTTTAGATGCCACAGGCAAGCAAAAACATACAGTGTTTGTCTTATTTCACTTATCAATATTTTTTCAAATGACAGAATTTCTTTTTAAGGCTGAATAGTATTCCATTGTGTATATATATGAAGTTTTTTTTTTTTCCATTCATTTCTTGATGAACATTTAGGTTGAATTCATAACATGGATATTGTGAATAGTGCTGCCATGAACCCAGGGGTGCAGATATATCTGACTTGTCTATTTTGTTCTATCAAGCAAGTTAACAATAGATTCAAGAAACAAACATAGATCCTATGTTTGAACTATATTGCCATTAATTTAGACAAAATAAATTTGCTGAAACATTTAGAGAATGATTATAAATCTCCATCATAATAAGACAGAAATAAGAGAAACATCATAACATATGTTTAGTCAGGCATATCTACAAGTCACCAATATCCTGTTTTCCTATGTTTAAAAGAACCCAAGAGATTTGTATTTCCTCACCTTCTTGAAGTTAGACATGAGCATTTGACCTCCAGTGGGTAATGATATAATCAGAAATGTGTATCACTTACAAGTGGAAGCGTTTAGCTGGCATCCAGTTCTCCAGTCTGCTATAAAAGCAGAAGTACTGTTGATGTGGAAACACAACACCCAGCTGCCCATGGAAAGTTGCTTAGACTTGCAGTGGACATTGCTTGAGGAAAGAACAAATGTGGTTGTTTTAAGCCACTGAAATTGTCGAGTTTGTTTTTAAGGCATAATCAAGCTATTCTGATAGAATGAGTACATTTAATAATTATAAGTCAAATTGCATATTCTTAACATGAAATATATATTTATTATAGTTTGTTTTTCACCTGACAATGATGGAAAGTAAATGTAGGATATCAAAAGTGAATATTTTAATTTATGGTAGTAATCCTATATTTACGTTATTTTCTTTGCCAATAACATCTTTGAATTTGTACTCCAACTCTTTAGCTTGGCAGATAATAAAAGAGAAAGAGGAGACAGACAGAGAGAGAGAGAGAGAGAGAGAGAGACAGAGAGAATGAATGTCTTATTTGCCTGTTGCTATCATTCTATACTTTCTTTAAGATATAACTCAAGCTACTTTTCCCCATGATTCTTCCACTCCATAAGTAATTTTATTTTGCCTTTTGCTCCTATAGCACATTGTTAAATCTTTATTTTTTCAATTTTACAGACGTTTAGATTTGCTTGGTTTTCTTGATACTTCCAAACTTGCCACAGGTATTATAAAAAAAGTAAACCTCTAGACCCTCATATTTTTGTTTTTTGATTTGTCTGGTATCTATTTTCCAAATCTTGTTTTGTCCTGACCTACCTCTTTAAATGCCTTCTTAAGAATCTGGTTTTTATTCTTCAACTGTCCATAATGAAATGTGAAGTTAGAGTCTGTCTCTTGCTAAGGATGTCTCTTCTGAAACTTAAAATTAAGTTCATTTTGCCTAGCATTCTCTGCATTATGCTATCATTAACATTATAATCATTCTTAATCACTTTTTTTTTTTGGAACAACTCTCAATTTCTTTGCTGCTCTCTTGCTTTTTTCTTTAAAGTCAGTAGGCAAATTAAAAATCATTGTCATATTCAATTTTCTGCCTTCTGTATACCTTTACTGGCACAACTAACTTGGTTGAGAAAACCTCACAACCCAACTGACTGGTCTCAATGTCAATCAAGATCATACGATACACTTGGTTTCCCTGTATGCGCATAGGGCTTCCCCAATCCTAGATAAGCCAGTCCCTACAGATGAGTACTAGATCTGGTTGCCTATTCATACCTAACTAAAGAAGAGGGTGTTAGCAATTATCCAATCTTTTGGTTGCATCATCAAACATTCCTTCTTTATTGGATCATTTCACAAAGTATATGATCATTATTTCTCTCATTTTATTTAAGCAATCTTACAAACAAAAAGCTTTGTTTGTAAGCTTTTTGTTTTTTTGTAAGCATTTTATTTAAGCAATCTTACAAACAAAAAGCTTTGTTGTTCTCAGTGCCCCTTCAGCAATGACCCACTTCTCGCCATCTTTTTAGAAACAGTCATCCTGAAATAGTTTCTAAACTCATAGTCTCCAAATTCCTTTCCTTCCCCATTCTGTCTTGAATCCACTATAATCAGGTTTTAATGACCACCATCCTCTAAAATTGTTTTCAACGAAATCACAAAAGACCTATGCTTTGTTACATTGAATGGTCATCTCTTAGTCTTGTCTTGTTTGATGTGTCAGCCATATTTGAAGTACTTGTTTTCTCTCTTCTTGAAACAAGCTATTCATTTAGCTTCTAGGATAACATTCCCCTCTAGATTTTCTCCTACATTTTTTACTCGTTTAAATAGTTTTCAATTTATTTTGTAGTTTAGAGTCTATGTTTCTCATTTTACCAATCTCTAAGAGTTGGAGAGCCCAAAGCTCTGTCCTTTAGCCTATACAGGTTTTTAGCCTCTAATTTTTTTCCTAGGTTTTATCTAGCCTCATGGCCTTGAATATCATCTATATGATATTCCTTTTGAATAGATTATACATGTTGATATTTTCCCCAGTTTATTGTGAAATCTTGGAGATGGGGGTAGTAAGGTTTATATATCCTTACACTTCCAGTAAATTAATAGTTCATAAATAATGCTAAATACATACGTGCTTTGCCCTTTCATTTTACCTCTTGCATCTGGAATATACATGGGAGCGATAATAAAAGTAGAAAATGTAAATTACTACTGGCCTTAAATATTCTTAGGGTTAACTATAAATATTGTTCCTAGCTAGTTAAATAGATAATTACATTGTGTGATCCTTTTAGTTTTCCATGAAAACTTATAATGAATATGAATTTTAAAAATGCCTTAAAATAATTCTGTTAATCTATTTTACATCTCAAATATTCTTTGCACTTACTTCCTTATATTGGGAAAGTGACTACTGACATTAATAAGAGTTCTTCAAGACAAGAGTTGCCAGCTATTACCAAGAAAAGAATAATGTTAGGCATAATATTTGATAACAAAATTTCTGGCAGACAGCATCCAAGGAGTATATAAAATACAAGACAAAGAAGATCAAGTGGAAACTTAGAGCAAAAGAGACAGGCTGATCTAAAACATTTTCTGAACCTCAGTACTATTAATATTTTGAAGCAGATAATTCTTTGTTGTGGGGGGCTGTCCTGTTTATTACAGGATGTTTAGCAGTGTCAGTGACTTCAACCCATCAGAGGCCAATAGCATCTTCCTTTCAGATGGAACAATTACAGATGTCTCCTGATATTGGCCCCTCTTCTTTGACATTACAAATTACTGGTATAGTAGGGTAAGGAAGACATTAAAGTACAAGGGGCAGAATATATGAAATCACAAAATTGTAAGTATATTAAGCAGAAAACATCAAATTTCTTGTGTTTTATCCAAAGATATCTTTTGATTCTTATGAACTTATACTCTCTCTAGGGTGTGTGGGTGAACAAGGGCTCAATGCTTAGCTTGCTTCCAGGGAAGAAGATATAAGAAAAGCCTCCTCCTCAGTGAATCTTGTGTTGTAGACTTTGCAGTGGTTCTTTGCATCTAGAATACCCACTGGGAGTGATATTAAAAGTGAATATAACAATTGTGTCTGGCTTCACCTATTTTCAGTGTTCAATATTAATATTGTTATTAAGCGTTAATAGGGGAATGATGGGTATATTTTCTGGCATAGGATTTGAGGAACTAAACAGGAAGAACAGTAAATAAGATCCAAACAATCAATATCACCCCACCAAACCATATCATTAAAGTGAAAGAAAAACTGAGTTCTGGCATAGTAGGCAGGGATTTCATAAAAAATTAGGTACAATATATTTAGATTAAGAGAAGGTAGAGATATCATAAGAAAGTTAAAAGATGAATAAGAAGATTATGTTGTGTAAAAATTATTACAACAACAACAACAAAAATAAAGAAACATTCAGGAAGCAAGCATGCCTGAGGAAATAGAAGACATTTTATCCAGCAAATGATTCATACATCAAGAAACTTGATTCATATTTCATCAAAACTTGATGAAGTTTTACAAAGGTAAAAACACAAGCTAGGATTATGTCATGAAAAAACAGTATACACAATTACATGTATAAGCAAATAAATTCATTACTAAATGGCACCATTAGAGTACTAATAATAATAGAAATGATAAATGAACAATTAAATAGACATACCGAGTTTCAGAATAGACATATCTGAAAATCAAATTATTGACATGAAAATTTCTGAGAATGGAAAGAAATTTTTTGACAAAGATGAAAGTAATTTTAAAGAAATACATATGGCTGACAAAGAATGAAAATCAAACAGATAATTTTAGTTCCTAAAGTATAGAAGAGAATAAATAAAGGAGAAATTAAAATTTAAAAGTTATTTTGTGGGTAAATTACAAATAAATGTTAAAAATACAACATTTAGAATTTCACTGAGTGTCATAATCTAAACAAAATGACCCAAGAGACATACATGTATATGTGTGTGTGTGTGTGTGTGCACATGTATACAGCCATATCATATTTTACTGTATTTCACTTTATTGCACTTCACAGATACTGCATTTTTTAAATAAATTGAGGATTTGTGGCACTCTGTGTTGAGTAAGTCTATCAGCACAATTTTTCCACCAGCATGAGTCCACTTAGTGTCACTGTGTCACATTTTGATAACTCTTGCAATCTTTAAGACTGTTTTCTTATAATTATATCTGTTGTGGTAACTTGTGATTAGTGATCTTGATGTTACTATTGTAATTGTCTTGAGGCAACCACACCATATAAGAAGGTAAAATAATTGATAAATAGTGTGTGTGTTCTGACTGCTCCACCAATCAGCTGGCCACTCTGTCTCTCCTTGGGCCTTCCTATTCCATGAGACATAACAATATTAAAATTAGGCCTACTAATAACCTTACAGTGACCTCTAACTCTTCAAGTATAAGGAAGAGTTGTACATCTCTCACTTTAAATCAAAAGCTAGAAATGATTGAGTTTAGTGAGGAAGACATGCTGAAAACAGAGTTGTGAATGCAAAGAAAAAGTTCTGAAGGAAATTAAAGGTGATACTCCAGTGAACACATGAATGATAAAGAAAGAGAGTGAGCCTTATTACTTATATGGAGAAAGTTTTAGTTATCTGGATAGATGATCAAACCAGCCACAAAATTCCTTAAACCAAAGCCTAATCTAGAGCAAAGACCTAACTTTCTTTAATTATATGAAGGTTGAGAAACACGAGGAAAATACAGAAGAAAAGTTTGAAGCTTGCAGAGGTTAGTTCCTGAGCTTTAAAAAACGAAGTTGTCTCCAGAGCATAAAAGTGCCACATGAAGCAGCAGTTGCAGATGTAGAAGTGGCAGCAAGTTATCCAATAGATCTAGCTAAGATAATTGATGAAGGGGGCTATACTCAACAGATTTTCAAGACATTTTCAATTGTCTTCTACGTGAAGAAGATGCCACTAGGACTTTCATAGATAGTGAAGAGTCAATGCCTGTCTTCAAAGCTTCAAAAGACAGGCTGACTCTTTTGTTAGGGACTAATGCAGTTGGTTACATCAAGTTGAAGTCACTGGTCATTTGCCATTTTGAAAATCTTAGGGCCCTCAAGAATTATGCTACATCTACTCTGCCTGAGCTCTATAAATGGAACAACAGAGCCTGGATGACAGCACATCTATTAACAGCATGGTTACTAAACATTTGAAGCCTATTTTTGAAATAACTATTCTTATTATCAAGGCTGCTAGCATAATATCTATTCTTCAGACCATGCATCGAGTAATAATTTCAAGTTTCAAGACTTAATATTTAAGAAATAATTTTCATAAGGCAATCACTGCTTTAAGGCAATCACTGCCATAAATAGTAACTTCTTCGATCTGAGCAAAGTAAGTGGAAAACCTTCTGGCAAGGATTCGCTGGTCTAGATACTATTAAGAATATCTGTGATTCATGGGAGGAGATCAATATATCAACATTAACAGGATGACTTTGAGGGGTTCAAGACTTTAGTGGGGGAAGTAACTGCAGATGTGCTGGAAATAGGAAGGAAACTAGAATTAGAAGTAGAGCCTAAAGAGGTGACTGATTTGCTGCACTGTCATTATAAAGCTTAAATGGATGCGAAGTTGTTTCTTATGAATGAGCAAAGAGTGTTTCTTTGAGATAGACTCTACTCCTGGTGAAGACACTGTGAACATTGTTGAAATGACATCAAAGGTTTAGAACATTACACTAACTTAGTTCAAAAAGCAACAGCAGGGTTTGAGAAGATTGACTCTAATTTTGAAATAAATTCTACTGTTTGTCAAATGCTATCAAACAGCATCACACATGCTACAAAGAAATCTTTTGTGAAAGGAAGGGTCAATGTATGAGGCAAACTCCATTGTTGTCTTACTTTAAGAAATTACCACAACCACTTCAACCTTCGACAGCCTCCACCGTGATAAATAAGCAGTCACTAACATGAAGGAAAGACCCTCCACCAGCGAAATGATTACGACTCGTTAGAGACTCAGATTACCATAGTAATTTTTAGCCATAAAGGATTTTTTTAATTGAGATATGCACATTTTTTAGACATAATGCTCTTATACATTTAATAGACTACAATTTAGTCTTTTAACTCTACTGGAAAATCAAAAAATGCATGTGACTGGATTGTTGCTATATTAGCTTTATTAGGGTGGTCTGTAACCAAACCTATAATATCTCCAAGGCATGCTCATTTATACATAATTGCATTAGTAATTGTTTTAATAACTTAAATTAGTAAAATTAATTTGCTTAAATATAATGTATTTGGTTATTTAAATATCAGGATAAAATGGAATTCTAGAGAATCCAAGTAGAAGAAATAAATTACTAAATAAAGTTAATTAGATAACCTCCTGCTCCAACCAATATTAAGATGAAAAAATAAAGATTCCAAATTTACCTTAGGGTTCATATGATATTTATCAAACTTGAATAACAGCAAAGAATATAAGTTTCTAACTGCATCATTTATAGATGGCATTAAAATTATAAGCAAAATACTACCATGTAAAATTAAAAAGTAGATAGAAGAATACTGATAGTTAAGTGTATTTCAATCCAAAATCTTAAGTATGGTTTTGCTTGTGGAAATTCCGTTTGTATAATCCACAAAATATTCAAAAAAAGGCACGTGACAAAATTCAACTACTCTTTTTAATCTTAAAAGAGCAAATTATGAAAATTTTTTTAATCTTAAAAGGCAAATTATGAAAAATAGTTAGTGGTCCAGAGCGGTTACTCACACCTGTAATCCCAGCACTTTGGGAGGTGTAGGTGGGCAGAGCGCCTGAGGTCAGGAGTTCGCGACCAGCCTGGCTAACATGGTGAAACTCCATTTCTACTAAAAATACAAAAAGTTAGTCGAGCGTGGTGGTATGGCTGTAATCCCAGCTACTCAGGAGGCTGAGGCAGGAGAATCACATGAACCCAGGAGGCAGAGGTTGCAGTGGGTCAAGCTCGCGCCATTGAACTCCAGCTTGGACAACAGGGGCAAAACTCCATCACAAAAAAAAAAAAAGAAAAAGAAAAAAGAAAAAGTTAGTGAAGTGACTCTTTCTGATAGTAAATACATCATAACAGTCAACTAAATAGTATGGCACATTACAGTAATGATGCAGAAATAGACTGATATTGCAAACAGCAGTCTGAAAATCTAAGAAAACATGTATTTAATGTAAGATATTAAGGAAATTTCGTAAGATTTGTTTTAAAGGCATATTATTTTAAATCAGTCTTTTAGGCGATGGATTCCTGTCATACATATATTACTATTACTAATTCTGAGCATATCAGGAAAGTTAAAAGCTGGATTACTATTTCATTCTCTTTGCTTCTGCACTCAATTTTCTATAGCCTACTCTTAATGGAGAAGCTTGAGTAGCAATTTAATAATACATGTGTTATCAAGTGAAACCCTTTTCAAATCCTTTCCCTGTCTTTCTATCCTCACTCAGTATAAAAGCCAAGTCTGAAAACACTGCCGTTTTTCTCCACCTCTGACCTCTTTCCTACCAGTCTTTCCCTTTGCTTCCTTCCATCTACTTTCACTGGTCTTGCCATCCCACGAACATGCCTGGTATGCTTCTGTCTCATGGATTTTGCTTTTTCTTTTCTGCAATTGTCTCCCTTCAGAGAGTTCCATGGCTTATTCCCTCCTCCTTCAGGTATCTGCATGACGCTGCCTTCTCAGATAAGCTTCCCCCTTTCACTATAGCTAGAATGTCAGCTCCAAGAGGGAGCTTTTTAAAAAAAATTTAATTGTATTCATTGCTATATCCTCAGTGTTTATTCCAAAGCCTAGCACAGAAGAGATTCTCATGAAAGAATCTGTTAGTGCATATATGGATAAACGACTGAATGAATTAATAAAATTGTATTTGATTCCTTCAGCTTTACATATTGATTCCTTCAACTCCTTTATCTTTGAAACCAAAATAGCTCAACTTATATAAATTAAAATAATAATAATAATAATAAGGCTGGGCTCAGTGGCTCTTGCCTATAATCTCAGCACTTTAGGAGGCCGATACGGGTGGATCACATGAGGTCAGGAGTTCAAGAACAGCTTGGCTAACATGAGGAAACCCCGTCTCTACAAAAAGTACAAAAATTAGCTGGACATGGTGTCACATGCCTGTAATTCCAACTATTCGGGAGGTTAAGGCAGGAGAATTGCTTGAACTTGGGAGGCAGAGGTTGCAGTGAGTAGAGATCGCGCCACTGCACTCCAGCCTGGACGACAGAGTGAACTTTTAATTTTATTATTATTATAATGTAATTTCAAACTGACATTTTAAAGTGAATAAAGCTGATTAATCATTATTCTGGGGGGGGGGTGGTTCAAGTTTATACCTTTATTGTAAAAGCCTAACCCTGACATAATTCAATATTGTGACTTAATGGAAAGGATTACAATGAGTATAAATCAATTGTGGCTGAGAAATTACTAAAAAGATAATAAAGGTTAATCAAGTTATCATCCCTCAACACTCTTGTTCCCAGTAATATTTTCTCTCAAAAGGATAATCTTCCATCCCCAAGAAGGCTAGCAGTATGTCTTGGTTCAGGATTTCTTTCCCCAGAGTAGAAATTGTACATTAGAAATCAACCTAGGATTTTCACAGTTGATGTTTTCTCTAGTTTTAACTAGATGAGTAAGGCTAAACATTTTCCAAACCTTGTCATCCTTGTGTGGGGTGCTGAGAATGTGTTTTTCCTTGCCTATGACAGTGGTCCTCTTTCCTATTGCTTGGGAACATCACCAATCGTGTTTTTAATTTAATTCTAGATCATTTCTATCTCAAGATTTAGAAAAGTATTTCGACCTAAGCCATGGGTGACTATCACCTTCCTCACTTGCCAGCTGTGACTCACTGCTGATTATTCTATTTCTTTCTTACTTCCTAATGAGTTAAAAACAGGTGTTTTCAATGCCTAAATGGCTAAATATACTGCCCTTTATTCAATCTACTTCTACATTATTTTCTGTCTGGGTCAGTCTGAATTGATTACAGTTGATGACATTAGTATTTAACCTATGATCTTCTAAGGATGGTAATTTATTTCTGGGAAGTACCTTCCTGCCCTGCTCCATTGTTTTCCAACCTTGATACCCCAATAGATAACCATGCCTCCCTTGGTAAGCTAGAGAATAAAGTGTGTACTATAATCTTCAATTCTTTGGTAAAAATTGTTCCTCATTTTAAAATTCTTGGCACTTCACTCCAGCAGAGTGACCATTCTGTTCTGTGTTACCCCACGATTTCTGTAAATTGAGCTAAGATTAATTGCATACTGAGCAAGGCTCTTCAATATTTCACCCTTGTTGTACACTGCAAAACAGAAAAGGACAGTTATCTCAGATCTTTCTTATATAAAAGAAATGAGGTTAACGGCCAGTAGCAAAATCCTGTTTGAGGAATAGCAACTGCTGAGTCCATTGTTTTATCTGCTCAGGGAAAGCGTCTCCAACAAGCCCTGCATGCTGATAACGAGCCGCTTCTCCTTTCTCAATTTCTGTACTTCAGCTTGCTGAAGTACTTCCCTATAGTAGAAGGCTCTTGAACTTCCCTTCCTGAAACAAAGTAATTAGACAGCCATACACAGGATATTGGTATAAATTTAGTTGGTGCATTTGCCCACCCACCTGCACACTCCTAGGTGAGAAGAATTTTCACTTAATACATGCAGTAATTAATCACAACATTTTCTGGCTTTTATATTCCAAAGACAGAAAGTCTATACACAGAGAAATCAGTGGTTTGTCTTCTAGATAAGCTGCCTGAGTGGTCAAGATATTCAAATAGAGGCATAGGGGACAAATCTTACATGAACTTGATTCTTCTGCCAATTGGAAAACAAAAGAGAAAATAAAAGTACTTTTTTTTTCCTGGAAATAGAACATTTACAAAAATCTGTAGCAAACATAATTCATGGTGATTGCTTAGAATAAAAAACATGTTACATTTAAGAACATTAAAATCAGCAGTTCTATTCAACATCATTCTGGAGTTTATAGTCAGTGCAGTAAAGAGATTTTTGAAAGTTGTTGTAAAGGCAGAGTTTATTACAACATCCACAAGGGCAAAGAAATTAGTTTCACCAAAGAAGGGCAAAATCTTTAGGGAGAATATTAAAAGTGCATTTAAAAATATGTAAAAATAGTGAAATAAATAAGAGATATAAGAGATATAAGATGTTATAATGGGAAGATTTAATATCATAATTATGATACTATCTCAAGATTAATTTATTATTTAATCTCAAGAGATTTTTAAATAAAACCTGAAAATATGAATTTTTTTTTTTTTTTTTTGAGACAAAGTCTCACTCTTGTCCCCCAGGCTGGAGTGCAATGGCACGATCTCGACTCACTGCAACCTCGGCCTCCCAGGTTCAACCGATTCTCCTACCTCAGCCTCCCGAGTAGCTGGGATTACAGGTGTCTGTCACCACGCCTGGTTAATTTTTGTATTTTTAGTAGAGACAGGTTTCACCATGTTGGCCAGGCTTGTCTTGAACGTATATGGAAAGAGAAGTTTTCAAGGAAATATGGCTTGCGTTTAAAGAGTTAAAGAAAAAGGTATTAAGAAAAAGGAAGTGAAGAAGGAATTATGAAATATAAGATGGAAGAAACAAGAGCAAGAAATCACTCATGAATTTCAGCACTTATGAAAAAGTTGTATTTAATAAAAATAACATTGTGTCAGAATGAACAAATACATGAGCGAGGTAATACGAACAGCTTTTATATGACAAAAGTGGTAATATGAATTTGTGTAGAAATAAACTATTTTAAATGGCAATAAAAATATTGGTATTCATATGTAAAATGTTATATACTCTTTTTGCTTTATACACATACACATACACACACACAAATTTTCATTGAGTAAAATAACAACTTTAAAAGACCATGGTGTTTTATAAGAACAAAAAAAGTATCTTCAGAGTAAAGAATGCTTATTCAAAAAGATATAAATAATACAAGCCATAACATTTTAAAAGGCATAAAAAGAAGAAATGAATTTTTTTCCACATTAAAATTAAAAACCACAATAAACAAGGTAGAAATATAGGAAGAGGGGAATGTTTTAACCCAGCTTAATCAAACAACTCTTCTAAACCAAGAAAACAAACAGAAAAACAATCCACTTGAAATAGGCAGAAGATATGAAATGTAATTCACAGACAAAAATATCGAATGGCCAATAGCTCACAAAGTGTTGCTCAACTTTAGTAATAATTATAAAAATGTAAATTAAAACAAGTATTTGATATACTTACATTAATCTAACTTAAAAATTAAAGGAAGGAAAAACACGAATGTTTTTGTTGTCTCATATTATGATAAATATAAAAAAAAGAGCGGGGTCTAAAGCAAATATGGCAAATGCCTCTTTAATTTTGATGCTGAATACACACACACGTACACACATATTTTGATGTATCTTTCTAACTGATAGAGCCTGAAGGACATATTAAGATCATTTTATTTTTTTGCATCAGTGAGACATGATATAAAATATATATTCTTCAAGTTCCTTTTCTCAAAATTACTGGTTCTCTAATAGTCAATTGAAAGACTTTGAACACGAACTTTTGTGTGCTGATTCATGTTAATTATTCTTTCTGGACTTAATACTAAAGGACATATGTATTTTCTCTGATTAATATTAAACTCCTTACATGGGTACTGCAAAGTACAGTCAGCTCTCCCTATCTGTGAGCTCTGCATCTATGGATTCAGCCAACTATGGATTGAAAATATTTAGGAAAAAAAAAATTTACCAAGTTCCAAAAAGTGAAACTTGAATTTGTTGCACACCAAGTACTGAGTTTATGTGAATAGAATGATGTGTAGGCACTGCATTAGATATTATAAGTATATGGGAGAATGTGCATAGGTTATAAGCAAATACTGTGCCATTTTATATCAGGGACTTGAGCATCACAGGATTTTGATTTCCTGAGGTTCTGAAACCGATTCCCATAAATGCCAAGGGAGGACTGTATTATGAAATCTGGAGATTATGTTGTTAATTAGCAGCTCATTAGCATTCATATGCTTATTCAAGTCCTTGATCAGGTCAGTGCTTACTTCTTTAATTGCTTCAGAAAAGATTAGTGATCTTTCACTGTGATCTCATTTATTTATCTGAACAAACCACCTCATTTATAAAGAGATAAAATCTCTTTTAAAAGCAAAAATTGCTCCAGAGAAATTTAATCAGGAAAAGAAAAAAAAAAAAAAAAACCCTTCATTCAAGACCATTGTAGTAGGCAAGAGGCAAGAACTCAGTCTGAAATTAACTTGTCTGAAACAAAGGACTGAAGTTTTAAGAGCTGGAGTGGGAGATGGGGGTCTTGGGGCCACCTGTGTTTGCTAATTGACTTTACCCAAGGGAAAAGTAAATTTTCTCCTGTCTTCATGACAAGTAGTTTTACAGCTTGGAGAAAGGTGCTCACCTAAGTTAGGCTCCTATTTGCCTGCAGAAACTGGGCTACCTTCCTTGATAACAACATCTCAAAGGGATGGCTCACAGGTCCTTGAGAAAGACAATTCTGGCTTGTAAAACTGGCCAGTAGTTTTTGAAAAGTTTTATATCTCAAAATGACAGAGAAACAATTTACACTTACAAGTATTTTAATGTAAATGCCTTCTTCAGAGGCAGAGAGAAGCTTTGTCTAAAGTTTAGTCATGCTGAGGGAAGTGCCTCTGTAGTCTTGGTCCTTTTCCTTCCATTGCATGGGATTTGTGCAGTCCTCCTATGAAAGCTTCATGCATTTCAAACACCACTGTACACTGATGTTTTGATTTGGATGTTTCATAAGTATATCAACCTTACAATATCCAAAATCAAATTTCCTTCAAAGGGCCAGAAACTTTTATCTGCACACCCTGTTCCTCACCCCACAACACACACCTGATAAATGTATTCTTAGTATCTAATAAAGTTTTAACACCAGGTAAGTACTCGTGATTACTTGTTAAATACAACAATTAAGGGGGTGGGGAGGGCAGATCTTTTAGGTACAACCTTAGGAGAGAAAGGAATTATCTGCTTATGCCTGCATTTATCCTCTATCTTCTATCCTTCAATAGACATGGACACATAGATCATGAAGAGACATGAAATCTAGATTTTAGTCTCTGTTTGGAGTTGACAATATTGGTCTTAAAATTTTAGAAAGATACAATTTGTTTAAATAAGCACTGATACTCTCTAAATGTTTCCCAAGCCTGCCTCACTAATCCTTAATTTCCTTTTCATAAGTTACTTTTATACAAAATTATCACATAGCCACAATATGGATAGGTTACTATTCTTAAACCAGACAGGTTCAACACCTCTGTCTTCAGAATTCTGCAGACGAAGGGAAAGGAAAACAAACTGTTAAACCTTAAGAAATGTAAAAAGATCATTTTATACCAATTCCTCAGGGCAGGAATTGCTTCTATTTCTACATTTACATAACTAAGGAATTTTTATTTATTTTTTCCACTAGTAAAGAGAATATTCCCAAAATGACCTGGTAACTCCATCTGTAGGCAGAAAAGAGGTTGACACCATTGCTTCTAAAGTCCAAAAGCAAAAAAGACTCAATGACATTTAAATATTCTCAGTGTCCTGTATTTATTCCAATATCTAAAATCTTATCTTGTAAAATAATCCTTCAGTCTTCATGTTTGTCTTTTCCCTTGACCCTTCGGGAATAAATTCGTTAGTTCATCTGCAATCTGTTTATACTATGTCTGTTTCTGTCATCATCAGTGATGATCTTGACGTCACACCTAGATGTGATCGTTTTGATGAGAATAATATACAGCTGGATGTTGAAACATCCAAAGCAATTGTAGTGGATATCAGTTATTCTTATCAGTCAAGCATACCTTTCAAATACGTTTGGCAAAGTAGGATCTCTTTTTCTTTGGGGAACTAATTCTCCTCACACTATGGTCCAGGTACAATTATTAACTGTCAGGCTAATAATACCTCCACCCCCCACTCTTGAAACTAGAGATGTGTGTTTCTATCTTGTTAGAATAACACATTCACAGAAGCCAGTAGGAGGCAAGCCAGTTTGTAATCAGCATGGTGTCTCAATGAGACTCTCTTCGTGAGTACCTGATTAAGATCCTTCCTGTTCCTCTTCTTCCTAGTGCCTGGTTTATGTTTTTCTTAGATTTTGCAAGTTTCTAACTATGATATATTGAACTGTTGACTCTAATTCTTTACCTCTTCCTTCATCTACATGCATGCCATAGATTCATGTTGGACAGAATGTACGTCCCTTTGTCTCAACCATGATCTGAGACACATGAATTGCTTTGATCAAATGAGAATTCTTCTAAGCTGTGAACTTAGGAAGCATTTTTCCAGTGATTCCCCTTGTCATTTGGCACTTTTGCTATTAGAATAATAAACTTGGTGTTTTTTTTTTTTTTTTTGAGCTGAGGTCTCACTCTGTTGCCCAGGCTGCGCTGCAGTAGTGGGATCATGGCTCACTGCAACCTAGTGCTCCTGAGCTCAAGTGATCCGCCTCAGCCTCCCTGGTTATGTTTAATTTTTTTTTTTTTAATTTTACTTTTGAAATGTTCCTTCCTGCACAATGAAACATATAGATAATATATTCAAAAAGAAAATTCACCAATTTCATCCTCTATGAAATAAATAACTATTAAAAATAGTTATTTCATTTAGAATAATAATCTCCAATCTCATCCAAGTCACTGTGAATGCCGTTAATTCATTCCTTTTTATATGTTCTCACTGACATGTGGGAGCTAAGCGCTGAGGATGCAAAGGCATTAAGAATGATATAATGGGTTCTGGGGACTTGCGGGGAGGGATGGGAGTGGGGCAAGGGATAAAAGACCACAAATAGCGTGGATTTCAGTGTATACTTCTCGGTTGATGGGTGCACTGAAATCTCACAAATTATCACTAAATAACTTAGGAATGTAACCGAACAACACCTGTACCCCAATAACCTATGGAAAAATAAAAAAGAAAGATATCTATACTGATCACTGCCGGAAATATCAAAAATTCTGATATTGTACCTGTTGATATGTATTTGATTTAGTACTTAAAAAAATAGAAAAGTAAACAATAAAACTACTTTTTTTTTCCTCTTGATTTACTATCTTGGTGAATGACTCACTATCTTTGTAATGTGCAAGTCAGAAACGTGGGTTTAAATTTGTCTCCTCCTTCTTCATCACCCCTTACTTTCAAACATTCATCAAGCCCCCTGCATATGTATATATGTACACACACACACACACACATTTTTCAGATTTATACTGTATCTTTCCTTCCCACTTGCCACTTCCATAGAAGGCAGTTCTTCTATCATGAATCAAGACCAGAGCCCTTTAATTTGTCTGCCTGTCTACTGTCTTACTCTCTTCTATTTACCGTCTACTATCCTATGTCTACAAGCAACAGTACCACTATTTTCCTCTCCATTATCATCTCTTGGCTACACCATCCATTGTGTACATTAAACCCCAGAAATGCTGAATTTGTCTCAGTTTCTCAATACACTGGACTCTCTATTTTGTCGTGAGGACTTGTGATAGCAATTCTCTCCTATGCAAATATTTCTCAGACCTACCTCATTCCCCTATTTTACTTCACTGCTGCCTAGATGTCAACTTTTAGGCTAGATGTCACTTCTAGTTAGTGTTCATGGTTCCACAGGAGCCTCTCAAATGCTCACCTATTACTTTTCCCTTTTCCAGTATGGCCAAATTGTAATTTTCTTTTGGAAATGCCTGTTCAAATCTTTTGTTCGTTTTTTTATTTCACATTGTCTATTTTACATGGATGTATAGGAGTGTTTAAAAATATATTCCAAATGTGAGCTGTTTATTAATTATGTGTGATAAAAAATATTTCCCCCCACTCTGTGATTCATTTTTGTTCCCCTTAGTAGTATTTTTTGATGAACATAAGATGCACATTTTAATGTAGTCCAATTTATCATTTTCCATTGTTAGTTCACCTTGTTTCCAGTTTAAGAAATATGTCTCTGTCTTAACATCATGAAGAAATTTCTGCATGTGCCTCTGGATATATCACTTTTTTGTTGTTGTTAGAGAAAAACCTAAATTTATCCCCCCATCATGATGATCCTACCAAAAGCATTTTATGATGCCAACTTTGTAATCATTAAATTCTTCCTGGATAGTGATTCTCCAACTTTGGTGTAGATCAAAGTCACCTGGAGTGTTCGTTAAAGAATAGATTGCAGGTCTCCACCCTCAGAGTTTCTGATTTGTTAGATCCAGAGTACAGCCCACTAGTTTATATTACTAAGTCTGCACACAATGCTGATGTTGTTTATTTGGGGTCACTACTTTGAAGACCCCTGCTTTATAGGAAATGTATCACCAAATTTCAAGCTCACATCTGTGAAGTTTTCTTCTCTCTTATACCTTGATCCTTCTATTCTTTCCTACCATTTTAACTTTCTTAAACTTCCAAACAGGAATGTGTGTGTGTGTGTGTGTGTGTGTGTGTGTGTGTGTGTGTGTGTATTAAAGAGAGAGATACATTGTCCAAAGATCCTAGTTCTTAATAAGGGGGACTGTTTGCTTCAGAAGAATCTAGACTACCACAGTCAGCATGAAGCTTTAGTTTTAATATGTAATAATAAAGGTATCAAAATTAGGTAATTAGATAAATAAATTAATCGGCATACGGCACACTAGTTAATATCTTTTGGATTTTTGTGAGAGGAGAGCCTATCCTTCCTCATGTCTCTCTAACATGGATGTTGTAAACTTAATTACCACTTAATGAGTCAGCTATGGCACATAATTTTGAATCAGCTCTGTCCCTTATTCATTGTGATTAAGACAGTTCTATTCCGAGAAATACCAATTTACCATCAATATTTTCTTTTTACTTTTCATCATTTTAACTTAGAAATTTATTTCTCAGAGACTATATTCTGCAAGTTCCCCTGGGTGATCACACAGCTGAATCTCTGATGTTTTCCTCATGGCCTTTCCCTGATTGCTTTTCACATTTAGAAATTAGTCTATGTCCCGTAGATTACTCTCTTTGGTCTTCATTTGAATTTTGACTTCATTTGAATTCTGGACAAGGGTATGTATCTACTTCCTATTTTTTTGTTGTTGTTGTTTTGGGTTAAATCTCTTTTTTGAGTACATTTGTGAATATCAAATCCAAATCCCTTCTACTTTTAGATAACTTGCCTAATTGCTTGACTCATCTTTGCCTTCAATCAAGCTGAGCACCTCCCTAGACTTCACAGAGTGACAGTACAAGAATATTTATTATCATAAAGAATCTACCTTAATTCCAGATATGCACTTTTTGAGTCTTGAAGCCTGTAATTAAGACTCAAAAAATCTACGCTTTTTTGTTATTAAAATTCCAAAATCTTTCTATGAAGTAACTAGTACTTAAAGAGGCTTGAGTGTCCCTGTTGTGAATATTGTTGAAAGTGTAAAATCTGTATCATCTTAATTGGAATGGGATTTTATCAGTACTTTTCCACACAATTGCATACCCCCCCGCTTTTTTTTAATGAGGACAACAGTCGTATGACTTATGTTTATCGAGAATACTTTTAGTTTCTCATTATATTAGTTGCAAAGTATAAAAAAAAGTCTTAGAAAATAAACTTTATCAAATTCAAATTGTTTATATACCATTAAGCAGTATTTTTCTAAATAGACTGCTTCTAAAATTTAAAAAATATATATTATTAATGATGACTACATAGGATTTTTTATAGTATGGAAGATTACTAGTCTTAGAAATGAGCAATTTATAAACTAAGACATAATCAAGCAATCAATGTAATCAAGTTCTCTGATATTAAATATTCAATGTATATCTTTTTCAATCATCTATTCTAAAAGGTAATTTTTAAGTTTCTAGTTTAGGAAGCCATTGTGCTAGGTGCTGTGGGGAATCAAAAGATGAACAAGAAGCTTTCTTTCCTTCTAGAAGTTTAAAGTCTAGTAAACAAGGCCACATAGAAAAAAAAATAGTAAATTTTTATCACAGACCTAACACATACTACAATTCAAATAAATATCAAAACTTCTGAACCTTAAACAATACCTTTTAAGATCAGAGGCATTAGAAAGATAAGATGTATAATTTTGAATTATTAAATAAGAAGGTTGATTATTACTGGTACAAGCCCAAGTATTACTCCAATCTTCCCCATGAGAAAACCAAATAGTAGATGGTGATTTTGAAATTAATAAGATAACCATTCCTTAACATCCAGTAGTACCAAATATATGTTGTTTACTGCTATTCCAACAGGAGGTAAGTTCTTTACTGGAATAGACCTATGTATTGCATTCTTTACCATTCTTGTGGATACAGGTAGTCAATGTATTTTCATCTTCACCTGGAAAGACAGACGATACACAGGGACACTGATGCCTCCAGGATATTCTGAGGGCCCAAATTATTTTTTACAAATATTAAAAAGCAAACCTTTTGGATGCTGATTTCCTAAGAATCTGCCTTGATGCAGTATGTAGATGAGTTACTTCACCGGTGAGAGAATAAGCAAGCCTCTGGAGAGGATAGAATTTACTTGTTACAACAATTAGCTTCAAATGAACACAAAGCCTCAAAAGAAAAAGTTCAATTATGTCAAAAACAAACAAGATATTTAAGTCATCTAATATCAAAGAAAGGCCTTTTAATCAATCCAGATGGATTAAAATGAGTGTTGACCTTCTCTACCCCCAAAACTAAGAAATAACTGAGAATTTTTGGAGTTAGCAGGATAGTACAGAAACATGATTCCAAATTTATCCTTAAAACTTGAGACTTACTATACTCTTTTCGAACAAGATTATCCAAACTCTTTGGAATGAGCAGAGGAAAATTAGTTAACACAGGAAGAAATTAAAAAGACTTATACTTGCCGCAGTGTGAATACACCCAAATTACAATATTTTACTTTTATTTTTTGCTCGTAAAAATCAGGGAGATGCCTTTGATGTTTTGACTCAAAAACATGGAGATTAAAATAGACTTGTAGATACTACAGTCAATAACTGGGCCCTGTGGATAAAGGATTGACACCTAGCATGAGAGGAACAAAAGCTACTGCCCAGTACGTAGGAGCAACTGAAGAAATGGTGGTGTTGATCTCCCCTCACTCTCTTCATGGCACATTCTGTGGAAGTACTTCTAAACTCTCACCACATTCGAAATTATTCAGTTAGTATAATAGCGTCTCATAAATTTTTTCTTCTCTCTGGTCCCCACGTTATAATCTCCAGAAGTAATCATCTAAATTCTGCCACTCTTCTGGCTCTGGCTTCAGATGAAACACCACATGATTGTATGATCTTAACCAACCAGCTTCTTTCTCCTAGAATAGACCTGAAAGAAATTCCTGTTAGTAATGCTGATGTTATTTAGTTTACAGATGGATCTCACTTAAAGGATGAATCTGGAATTTATTGTGCAAGTTATGCTATAACATCTTTGAAGAAATAAAAACTGCCTATCTTCCAAGAGTGACCTTGCCTCCAGTGAGCTGAGTTAATAGCATGAATTAGGGTCTATCAATCGGCAAAAGGAGTAACTGTTAATATTTATACAGAGACCAGGTATGCTTTCACAGTAGCTTATGACTTTGGAATGCTGTGGAAACAAAGATAATTTTTAACCTCTTCTAGTCAGTCCATAACAATTGGACATTTTGTTATAGAATTATTGGAAGTCATACTGTGGCCACAATTATTAGCTATTATTAATAATAATAGCTAGACACTCCAGAAAGCAAGAGAAATAAATTCAAAGAGAGTATATCAAAAGGGCTGCTGTAAATGTATTTGAAGAAGAAAATCAACCCATCTTAGCTTTTAAGGAAGCACTCAATTTTGATATAAAATTAGCACAATCTACAGTCCCAGAAACTAAGAAAACTGAGAACAAAACCAGGTACTTAATCTTCTGAGACTGGGCTATGATACGAAACAAATGCTCTACTCATACTTCCAATCAAATCACAGTTATCTTTCTCGGTATGTGTTTTAACTCAATGAAGCCCTAATAAGATGATTCCTTGGGAAAAGTAGTGTTATTAGAAACCTTCTCCTATCCTTGCTAATAAGATAAATGATTGCTACCATATCTGCCTTAAACATAACCCCTGGAAACTTTACATAATTCTTAAGGTTGTTTTCTTTCACCAGATATACTTTCAAAGTATGGCAATTACATTTTATCCAGCTACTGCCATCACAAGGACACCCATATGCTCTAGTATTGGTTTGTATGTTTTGTCACTGGGCAGAAGCATTTCCGTTCAGAAGAGTAATAACCTTAGCAGTAGGTGGCATTCTTTTATATAAAATTATTCCAACCTGTGGTGTTTCTCTATTACTTAAGAGTGACAAAGGTATGCATTTTACTGGACAAATAATCTAGTCAGTATTCAAAATCTGGCTAATTCTCCAAAATTTTCACTGGGCTTATTCCCCCTAGACATCTACATTAGAGAAACACACAAAGTAATCAAAACTCAAAATTAACTGAGGTTTTAAAAATTCTTTGGCCAATAGCTCTCCCATTGGTTTTGGTTATTTTAAAATCACCTCCTTTTGATAAATACTAACTGTACCCATTTGAAATTAAACAGACAGACCTGTGAAATTGCTCCCAAAAATTGTGAATCTATGATATTAAAAAGAAATATGTTGTATTATTGCAGTTTCCTTATGAGATAGCTAACTAAAAACTGTAATTTAGTAAAAGACTCTTCCACATGGACGCCCAAGAGATGGAATACTCAAGGACCATGGACTTCAACTGGGAGATTTTGTCAATTAGAAATAGAACTGAAAACAAACAAACAAACAAAAAACTCTCCGATCAAGGTGGAAGGAATATTATCAGGTGCTTTTAGCCAAATCTTTTGCTACTAAGTGTAAAAGAATGGATTCCTGACTGGGCGCGGTGGCTTACACCTGTAATCCCAGCACTATGGGAGGCCGAGGTGGTTGGATCAACTAAGGTCGGGAGTTCAAGACCCGCCTAATCAACATGGAGAAACCGCATCTCTACTAAAAATACAAAATTGGCTGGGCATGGTAGCACACCCCTGTGATCCCAGCTACTCGGGAGGCTGAGGTAGAAGAATTGCTTGAACCCGGGAGACAGAGGTTGAGGTGAGCCGAGATCACGCCATTGCACTCCAGCCTGGCCAACAAGAGGGAAACTCCAGCTGAAAAAAAAAAAAAGAAAAAGAAAAAGAAAAAGAATTGATTCCTGAATACACATCACCTATTTAAGAAAGCTGCTTTGTCAATTTGAACTTCATCTTCAACTAGTGATCTATAATTAAAATTCTTCACAGCCAGCAAGAACAAGAACAATATGCCATCTGAAGTTATTAGCTTTCCTAAGAAAGTGGAGCAGGCCTATCTCATAAGAAATATGTAATATTGATAATCATTAATATAGGGGGAAGGTCTTTTATAAGTTTGTACAAAATCTTATTTCTTTTTTTCTTTTCTTGGTCCCTAGTTCTTGTATTTTGTTTCTGCTATCACTAGCTGTTATCCATAAAGCAGACCTTTTCTTACAATAGGCTCAGGACTATGCCAATGGATTACAGAAAAATAGCTGTGAGATATTCAGCTTCAGGCCCCTTCCCTAAGGTTCTGGCATACCATGGTGGGTATCTCCACTCCAAGGACATGATTGGATAGAATATCAGAAACATCTCTAAGCTTCTCACAGTCATTGGTGCTTGACACTAGCATGACTAAGGATAATGTGCATCTGCCAGGTCCTGAGGATCAGGTCCAGATCATGCTGTAGTCCGAGGAGAGTGGATAGGTGAGCAGAAAGAACACTCGGGGGGCTGTAGGCAGGTGAAAGATGATTTTATTAAGCAGCAGCTCTCATCAACGGCTTTCTCACACTGTCCACCTTTATCTCAGCTGTCTGCTCAGGCTCTGCCGCTCCTCCCACCCTCATGCCTGCAGCTGCATGGCCGACTCTCCCCTGCCTTCAGGATTAGCAGCTTAACTCTTTCTCTCTTTGCGTATGAGCAAACCTAGCTATGTCCAGGATCCCTCCTGTTCGTCTGCAAGAGAGACACCTTTGGCTCTCTCGCTCTCTTTCTCTGCGCGACAGCACAATGACCATGTCAAGCCATGTTGAATCAAGCCAAGTCCCAAGAGATGCCCCCCACCATGCCCCACCCAGTACAGTGTTAGTAGGGAAATTATACATTTTACAGAAAATAATGGCTCAGAGCCAAGTATGAACTTACGCAAACAGGTTATGTAACAAGTGGAAGTGTGCACCTGCACACCAAACTCACTGAGTCACACGGGCCTGGATATCCACCTCAGCCTATTCCTTGACCAAAGCACCTCCAGGTATGTTACAGCATCACTGGCCTATTTTTTTTTTTTTTTTTTTTTATACTTTAAGTTATAGGGTACATGTGGATAATGTGCAGGTTTGTTACATCATGCTGCTATAAAGACACATGCACACGTATGTTTATTGCAGCACTATTCACAATAGAAAAGACTTGGAATCAACCCAAATGTCCATCAGTGACAGACTGGATTAAGAAAATGTGGCACATATACACCATGGAATACTATGCAGCCATAAAAAAGGATGAGTTTGTGTCGTTTGTAGGGACATGGATGCAGCTGGAAACCATCATTCTCACTGGCTTATTAATAAGACTTTACTAAGTCAAAGGGCATGGGAAGAGCTTTTTGGTGAAATAAAGCAGTTTGTTAGCTTTCACACAGGTTTTTCACCAGTTGAAATGACAACTCAATTTTGGGATAGTATTAACACAAATCCGGGATGATTTTATCTGGCATACCCCACCTTTTGGTTAGTTTTGTCATCTCGTCCCTTTATGTTGGGAACAAAACTATTGCACCAAAGATACAGAGCCCAATAGCACCAATGAGACAGATATTCAAAGAACGGTGTATCCATACCATTATAATACAAAGCGCTGATTGACAGGCCACTGAATGGGTACAGCAAACTAGTATTAAATGGCCAGCTCCAAATGAAATCTCTTGGTGGTGTGGCATCAATCTATGACCACAATTACCCCCAACACGGTTAAGATGGTGGTTTTTAGGTTATGCCTGGGTATAAGGATTACTAGTTCACATACTTTCAAAGTTCACACATCTTCCTCATTCCCAATCTGATTGGGTTGGTTCTGTGTATCACTGGTAGGATCATTTACTTTCCATCTTTTTGCTACAATAGGGTATTGAGGATGTCATTTGGCATGTAGAGGCCCTTATACAAAAAAGAACGTAAATGATAGTTCATGAATATCTTGTTATAAAAGAATGAAGTTACGTTTATGAGAAAGGCTATATTACAAAACTGGGGCTTTAGACATACTCACTGCAGCCCAAGGAGGTACCTGCACTATTTCAAACACTGAGTGTTGTGTCTATATCCCAAATGAATCGGATAGCATTATCAATTAATGACTAATACGAAACCTAAAAAGCTGTCCTTTCAGATCCGACACCTTCTCTAAATGCTTGGCTAAGCAACTGTTTTGAATATTGGGGAGTCTGGTGGCAAAAGCTGTTATTTGTTCTAGAAATTATAATCATTTATGTTTTGTTCTGTTTTTGTTTTCACAGATGTTGCAGGATTTGTTTGCAATGGAGCCAACACAGAATTGAAAAAGGTTAAAATAATGATCACTTAAAAAAATTGCATTAACTGAAATCCAGTTATGTATCTTAACTCAGATCACAAAGTCACTCCACTTATGTTGCTTTAAATTTGGTCTATACCTCATTAGCTTTGTAGCCTGACAAATTCTTCCTGTTGTGGGATATGACATTCTAGAAATGAGCCTTCCTAGTGGCCTGTGGATATGAGACTATGAGTGGATACGAGACTGTGAGTGGATATGAGACTGCGAGTGGATATGGGACTGCGAGTGGATATGAGACTGTGAGTGGATATGAGACTATGAATGGATATGAGACTGTGAGTGGATATGAGACTGTGAGTGGATATGAGACTGTGAGTGGATATGAGACGACTATGAGTGGATGTGAGACTATGAGTGAATATGAGACTGTGCTTCCATATATTAAAGGAGCCAAATCATTTGAATTAATCTGCAATGCTTTCTTTGAAATACTTTGATGAAATGTGGGAAATGTAAAATTAAATAATTCAAACTTAAAATAATTTAAACTTAATGCTGTTGAAACTTTAAATTATCCTGAGCCTTGAAGGAATGTGGCTATACAGCCCATGTCATGTGGCATGCAACTGAAACTTCATTTTTTGTTTCCTCGAAGGTAAGACTTTCTCAAATTACTACTCTTCCTCCCAGAGTAATAATCTTTGAAATGTGGCAATCTGAAACCAATCAAATTGCTGTGGCATATGACCTGTCCAGTGTAAAACATAATAACCCTGCTGGAACTTTTCATCTTTGTCTACATAAGTAAAACCTTAATTTCTCCACTTTGCAAATGCTGACCCCATTTGATTGGAGACCTTACTTTCCCAGGTGGCCACCTTCATAATTTCTACGTGAGTAAACGCTATATACTTAATCATACTGTTGAAATATCATTATTTAAGATTGATAGGCTTTTCCACTTGCTCTGGTTTTAGCATTTAAAACATACCTGCAGAATAATGTGAGTCTTCTACACTATCTACTGAGCTACTGGGGTTCCATATTGAGATTCGAGATGTTGGCACGGTTCCGTTGTTTGTGTGTCCTTTCCTCTGATCCTTCCCCTGAGGTGGGCTCTCCAGATGCGCAGTGGCCTGCCAGCACTGGGGAGCGGCCTCATGTGCCATGTGCTTGCTGAAGTTGTGCACATGCTTATTTGAGGTATTTTTTTCCTTACCAGTCGAATGTTCCTAGGAGAAGATCATATACCAGGAAACTCTGCCCGTTCTGTGTCTTAGTGAGCATGTTTGGGCCCACTTGCCCAACCCATGAGATCTTATTGGGAAGCTGCCGATCACCCGCTTCAGGTGTTTTCTATCTATTGGGAGACTGCCTTTTCCTGGTGCTGGCTGCAACCAATTATTATTTGATTAGAGAGACAATTTAACAACTGCCTGACCATCACCTGATGGTCGTCTGACATCCCTGTCCTGCCCTGTTCCAGACTTCCTAACTACCTACTCTACCACCACACCACCACCACATCTGTCTAGTTCCAAAACATTCACATCGCTTGAAAAATAAATCCTGGACCCAGTAAGTAGTTACTCCTCAACCCTCACTCTCCCCATATTGACACCAACACTTGTGTTTCATCTGTTTTTTTATAAATTTACAAAATTACTAAAAAAATTAAAATTTCCAGATCTATTTTTTATTTATATAATTGAGATTATATACACATGTCATAGTACAGTAGTGAAGAATAAATAAAATAGTGTTTGTAGGGCACCTAGCACGACAACTAGTGCATAGTAGACCCCGTGTAAAAGGCATTATTCTCTCATCACACCCCTTCACATATGTTTATTATTGTTCATTGAACAGAAGCAGCAATTCCCTGCAGTACACTGGTTTGTAACTCTTTTGCTTAAAAACATCTCACTGTTATATGTTACCAGAAATGGGTCTGGATCCAGACCCCAAGAAGACGTTCTTGAATCCTATATAAGAATGAATTCAGGGCGAGCCCATAGAGTAAAGTGAAAGCAGGTTTATTAAGAAATTAAAGGAATAAAAGAATGGCTACTCCATAGGCAGAGTAGCCCCGACGACGGCTGCTAGTTGCCTGTTTTTATGGTTATTTCTTGATATGCTAAACAAGAAGTGGATTATTTATGCCTCTCCATTTTAGACCATTAGAGTAACTTCCTGACGTTGCTATGGCATTTGTAAACTGTCCTGGTGCTGGTGGGAGTGTAGCAGTGAGGACGACCAGAGGTCACTGTCATTGCCATCTTGGTTTTGGTGGGTTTTGGCCGGCTTCTTTACTGCAACATGTTTTATCAGCAAGCTCTTTATGATCTGTGTCTTGTGCCAACCTCCTGTCTCATCCTGTACTAAGAATGCCTTAACCTTGGAATGCAGCCCCATAGGTCTCAGTCTTATTTGACCAAGCCCCTGTTTAAGATGGAGGCGCTCTGGTTCAAACGCCTCTGACATTTACATAACGTGTGTGGCTTAGTATGTAACTTCTCCTTCAAATCTCTTTGAAGTATGAAAAGGAGGAAGAAGGACAAAGAGGACGGGAATGGGAAAGACGTAGACGGTGGAAAGCAGAGAAGACAATTTTATTTTTCTAACATGCACAGAAAAGTTCAGACCACAGAGTAAGTGAATATGCAGCACAAGAGCCAGGTGGCAACCTGATTTCCCTGACTTTCAGCTCATCCTTCTTTCCACTTGGTTACACTGCTTTAAATGAGTTCTAGGCAAAAAGATCTCTAAAATATGAAAGAATGCTGAAAAGGTGATTCATTGTGGGGGCAAGTGAGAGGAGTAAAATTTCCTAAAGGACAGCCTCTCAGTCTTTGGAAAGTCACATTCTAAAGTCATTCCTGCACAGCAGGGGGGCTCTTCAGGCTTTCCATTTACTTACAAATGAAAGCGTGAAAATTAGAATGAGTAGAGAAAGGCTGCAAAGTTTGAATGCATTGGGAACACTAAGGCCATGAAAACCAAGCTTCTAAGAAGGGAGATTATTGAAAAGATGTCAGGGAACCAAATCATACTAAAGTAAAAACCAACTAACTAACTAACTAACTAACTAACTAACTAAAACCCTGTAACTGTGGCTAAAAATCAATTTGAAATATAAAAAGTGTATGTGTGTGCGCGCATGCATGTGAGAGCTGTCATGAGAGAGGGCCCTGTATTTACATCCTCACAGAAAGAACAAACCAAGAAAAAGCTACTTTTATCTACTCTCTCTTTCTCTCTCTCTCTGTCTGTCTCTCTCTCTCTCTTTCCCCCTAACTTTCGCAATTTTAGCTAGTAGATAGTACATATTAGTAATGTCCACCTGAAAGAAAGAACTAAAGCAAATGCCTTCAGGTAAAAAGTACACTTGAACCAAATATATGGATTGTAACCCTGAAAACACACTTCCAAACCAAAGACAGCAGATGCTCCTAGTTGGGGTGGTTACAGTAGATTTTTAAGGACAAAATGAAGAGGTATAAAAAGGCAGTCTCAGCCTGTTCGAATAAAAATACCATTGGTTAACAGAAACTAGTTAAGGGATGATTGGCTAAAGTCTACAGTGCTTCTTGAAATAGTCATTATCAGTTTGTGAATAACTTAGTTCCTGGAATTCTTTACATAAGCAGGAGGGGTTCAGGAATTTCAAAGGAGTAACTGTGGCCTCATGTCCACTGCCTTTTGGCCATTGTAATTTAGTTAGCCGCTGTCTGATTTTGTCCTAAGAGTAAAGGAAAGCACAGATATACTTCTCTAAAGTGATTTATACATCTTCTTGAAAAGCCAGAAATAAGCATAAACTGCAAACTAAATTGTGAGTATGAATGTTTAAAAATAACTAGTATGGTAATGATATTTTAATAAATCAAAATTAATGTACATATATTTACTACCTTGAATCCTTTTGATAATGAGATGGTGATATATATAAATGTACTTTTAAAGAGTTATTCTACTACTTTATGAGTTATATTAATCCCAGATATCATCTAAAATGTAATTTTTTTCAAAAATAATAATTTTTGATATATAAATAATACCGCATCAGGGCAATAAATGCATCAGTATATATTTGCCAAATAAAACTTAAGTTTTGAAGTTTAAAGCAAAACTCTCTGGAAACTTTATTATACCAACTTACTATTCTTTCATTTTTATTCAGGAAAATAATTTTTCATTACTCATGGTCTCCCAAATATATCAATTTTCCTTCCAAAGCTTTATTACACTACTAAAATACCCAAACTCTATTTAATATGTCAAAAAAATCATTAAGGCTTCGTTAGCAGGAGAAAGGTGGGTGATTTTCTTTATTGCGTCAATTTTATTCTGAAATAAGACTAGAAAAATTAATGTCATATTATCAATGGTTACATAAAAAAAGATCCTGTTTCTGACAGTCAGGCTAGACTCCCCCCACTGTCTCATTTTATACTTATCTTAGTATGAATTAGTGCCCTGGACATAAAGGAAGGGCACTGGTTCAGCTATTAAGAGATGATCACATTGTCACACTGAATAATAACATGAGCAGTAAGTACTTAGAGTCTTCAGGATAAAAGTGAGGACTAAGCTCTGATTTTTCCTGATCTTGCCCAAATTCCTATCTAAGGGTGTAGGGAGTCAGGCCCTACGAACCTTCAGTTCTCCTCAGATGGGATTTATTTAACCCTATTTATCATGACTTTCTTTCCAATCTGACTGGAGCATAACATTACATAACAAAGAAGAAAATCAAAATATTTTACCCCAAAACCTGTTTCTTGCTCAATTTTGAAATGGCCCTGTAATGCCATCCTTTGCGAGGGGTTGAGGGGAGGATGGGAATTTATATCTGTAATGAATTTATACTAACATAGCTAGATCTTTTTCTTCCAGGCCCTCCCAATCCTGAAGAAATTAACTGAGAGTCCAGCACCTTTTACAGGTGTGAACAGGAAACACTTGTCTTCTGTTGTCCCTAAGGTCAGCCACTATGAGAATTCTAAAGAACGTTGGTCTCCACAATCTTTTATTTTAACCTGAACCTTTCCTTTATATTGATCCCAGGTCTTTTAGATAAGCCAGCCAATTGTCAACCAGAAAATTTTTAAATTTACCTGTAGCATGGAAGCCCCTCTCAACCATTCCAGTTGTCCCACCTTTCTCAACCAAACCAATATACATCTTAAATATTCATTTGATTGATTGATTGATGTCTCATATCTCCCAAAAATGTATAAAATCAGGCCGTGCCCTAACCATCTTGGGTTCATATTCTCAGGATCTCCTAAGGGCTGTGTCATGGGCCATGGTCACTAATATTGGCTCAGAATAAATCTCTTCAAATGTTTTACAGAGTTTTACTCTTTCTGTCAACAGAAGTCTTATTTATCATCTTCTTTGTCTGAATGTAGAGCATATGTAGTCAAGTATACCTTCCATGCAATATAGTAGGTGTGCAATCTTGGCTAACTTAGAAATCTTGCTGTGTCACACCAGCTGGATTGCAATCACTGCAGCCTAGAACTTCTGGGCTCAAGGGGTTCTCCTGTCTCAGCCTCCTGAGTAGCTGAGATTTCAGGCCCATGCCACCATGCCCAGCTATTTTTTTTTTTTAATTTTTTGTAGAGATGGAGGTGTCTTGCTTCCTTGCCCAAGTTAGTCTCAAATTCCTGGCTTTAAGCAATCCTACTGCCTCAGCTCCCCTAAGCACGGCGGTTACAGACATGAGTCACTGTGCCTGACTATAGTATCTTGAAAATGTGATCACTTCCCTTTTACTCTAAAATCATGTGATTCTTCATTAACTAAGGATTGATGTCTATTCGTTAAGAAAATGATTTCCTTATATTTTTCCTCAAACTTTAAGATTATTTGAAATATTTGTGCCATGTAATAGTAGGAGCTCTGAGAAGAGAGGGAGCAAGTGATATCACTGGCTGTGTAGCAAGATCCAGAGGAATCCTTCAAACAACGAGGGATGTGAAGAATGTGTTACCGTGAAAGGGACAACTTAGAAGGATCTGCACGTCGAAGCTCCTAATTATAGCCTAACCTAATTATGCAGTACTCATCATCAATACATTTACATTTTTATATTTTCATATTCTTTTCAGTCAAGAGCATTTCTTCAATTTTGTCTATAGAAACAGGAAAAAAAATTTCAATACTGCATCTTTTTTTAAAATAACATGCTCATAGCTGGGCGCAATGGCTCACGCCTGTAGTCCCAACACTTTGGGAGGCTGAGGAGAATGGATCACTAGGTCAGGAGTTCGAGACCAGCCTGACCAACAAGGTGAAACCCCGTCTCTATTAAAAATACAGAAGTAGAAGTTATATGCTACATAACTCAATCTCCAGGGCTTAACTTTCCATTAGCATAATAAATTTAGTGGGTCATAAAATTTTATTTGCTTTTAAATGGTTTCCTTCCTTTATATAACCCTTTCTTTTAAGAATTGTCAATTTTAAAGAATAGTATTTAGAAAATATGATTAAGTATAAAGTTCATCTGAGTGAAAAATTTGAAGATGAGGAGAGTCACCTGGGAAACAGACTCCAAAAACATAGGGTCAGAGTTTTAAAGTGAAGAAGTTAAGGTTTCACTTACATAGGCAGACACAGAAAAATTTTAGCAAGATCACATTTTCCATATGAACCAATGCATATATTACAGCAAATTTGATTGGTTACAGATTTCTACATTCCAAGGAAGATTACTTTATTCTTCCATGAGGAGGGGTAGTAATCCGAGGGGGTTATCCATGGTGCTATTTGATCTCCCTAGTTATTCAGGGGAAAAAAAAAAGCAGAAGTTGAAACTCTAGGCCATATTTATAGTCAGGCTGAATAGCCATATTGCATTCAAGGATCAGGATAATTTAAAGTTCCAACAACTTTAAGTTTGAATTATTTAATTTCACAGGATAAAATGGAGGTGTTAAATTTTTAAAAAGTTCTTCAGTTTAATTATAGCCTATTTAAAGCTAAATGAAAGTTCACTCTCTGCCCTTTTTTTAAGCAGTTATTTCTCAAATAAGTCTCTATTTTTAGTATTTTTTTTTTTTGCTTTTTTCATTTTTGTTTTTGTTTTGCTTGAGGGAATAATAGACTATTATCTAAATTTGAAAAATATTACAAAATGAAACAATATACTAATAAACCAGTCAACCAATGGAACAAAATCATTTCTGCTTCTCCCTTTCTGAAACAGATTACATTGCAGACAAAGTTGCGGATATAGTTTTTGCACATGAGATTTACACCTATTCCGTGCATGAATTCTTCTGATGCTTGTATATGCATTGTAACATGGTAATCAAGATCATGAGATCATTTATAAAACAGAAATCATGCTAGCACCTAACTCATAAAAGTTATTATGTGAGCTAAATGAGGCAATCAACATACAGCACTTACAACAAAGTCTAGCATATGGTAAGTGTTCAACTGATAGTTACTCATATGATCATCATCATCATCATCAATCATCAAATAGGTCCAGAAATTCTCTGTTGCCCACTAACTGAAAACTGGTTGTCTACTGATCACATGCAAATCTTGTAGATTTTGATTTAATGGATCCTAGGTGGGTCCTGAAAGTCTGCACTTCTATCAAGATCTAGGTGATGTAGAGCCTTTAGCCGTAGAAGAGCTGTTAGCTATGTTAGCTATTCAGTAAGCTAGGAGCATGCTTCAACTGTGCGCAATATTTCCTGAGAGTAATGGTCCACTATTTTATTCCCTGACCATATATAATTTTTTTTTGCGTTCTTTTCTCTTTTTCTGTTCAGTCATTGATTTGTTATTTCCTTGAAAGAATCTTGTTTCAAATCTATCAAGCTCAAGTTCTTCTCTATTACAGATTATCAAATAATTTGAGAAAGTAAAAACTCATATTAATCAGTTGAAATAAAAATATGAGTTCAATTCAGTATGTAGAGTTAATATAACTACAAAATAGTTTTAAATTAGAATTCTGGGAAGGATAGAGGTTTCGGATGCATGTAAACTTTTCAAAGGGCATTTTTAAGCTACTACAAGAAAGCTATGTTCTTTAAAAATATAAGAAGCTAGGGATATCATTATGTGTTATATATGCTGATAATTTTGACTATATAGTCTTCAAAAGCATGGGTCTCCTAAAATAGCAAACTATATTTCTTGGTGGGGAGAAAGGTTAGAGGAACACATTTATTTTATCATCACCTGTTCCTGACTTTTTTGGTCTCTGAAAATCCATTTTCTTGCTGAGAAATGTGTAGGAATTATCCCATTTTTCTCAATTAGACTATTACAGATAGTTACAAAGCAAGATAACATTTGATGTTGTGTGTAAAAAACATAATCAAGGAAGAAGAAAACATTCACATTATAAAATATATGTGAACAATATAGAGCTCTATTCTCCTTAAAATAATTTTGCTTTGCTTTGAAAGATAAGATTCAACCAAATAATTTAAAGAGAAAGTTATGTAGATATCATAAAATATAGTATGTATTTTGCTTGCTCTTCATTATATATATTTTTATTTTAGCAAAAAAAGGAAATATAGGATTTTTCTGGCTTCACACAGAATACCATAAAAAATTAAGGTCACTTTTTATAAATTGAGATAAAAGAGTCATTTGCTTAAGACAGATAATTCCACAAATTTCCTTAAAAACTTAAATTATCCTAATAACTAACTCATTCAATTTTTTGTTAGCTATTACACATATTAAAAGAAATTTAATTCTTATCATTTTGTTTCTTAACTTATTCTTACATTTTAGAAATGATAATAGAATGAGTGAATATTCACTTTTTGGGGACTGTTATTCAGTGACATTTTTAGTGGGAATAAAAAATGCTATGAGTTTCTAATTTAGATTAATGATAAGTAGGCTATTGTGGTTATTTTTATATTATACCTAAGTATTTCTATAACTAGTATATTTATAGTTATTGCAATAGTGAAAGAGAATTATGAAACCATGGAAAAATTACCTGAGTCTTTGTTAAGTAATACTTTGTTCCTCATAAATGATGCAAAGACAGGTATATATTATGTAGGAAAGAAAATTCCGTCCTAAGTAGAAAAGCTGTAAATTGGTTTAGTATTGACTTAGGAACTTATAAAAGGGACAGGAGTAAACATATCAATGGCATCTGGATAGAACACAGTACTACTTTGTCATAAGTTACAGTCAGATTTTGCTGGAAAGGTAATTGTTGCAATATATCACAAAGATCCCCCAAATACAGTATGGTATATATTATGAAGAATCATGTTGCCACTTTAGAAGACATGCATAATATTTGAAGACCACTGATGGGGTACTTAAGTGGCATTAACATTTTGAATTATCTACCTTCAGCTAACTTACCAATTCTATATCCAATTACTTTATTAATATTTTTTGATCCTATTGTATCAAACAAAATGCTTTTGTTTCCATATGCCCTCTGTTCTCTCAAATCCAGGTTTTTGTCACCTTTCCATCCACTGAAGACCTTAATAATTACCCAGCTTTCACTAATTTTTCCATTTCTATGAACATGAGAAACAGCATTATATTTAAATTATCACTGAGTTTGGGGCCATGAATAGTACCAGACACACAGTGGATGCCTAAAAGATTCTTATTGAATTACTATACAGAGACTTTGCTATTCTAGCTATTACACATTATGCAAGTTGACTAGGCCAAGTGTGGTGGCTCATTCCTATAATAGTAGTGCTTTAGGAGGCCAAGGCAGAAGAATTGCTTGAGCCCTGGATTTCATGAGCGGCCTGGGCATCATAGAGAGACTCATCTCTACAAAACATTTAGGAAAAAAAAGCTGAGCATCGTGACACATGTCCATAGTCCCAGCTACTCAGAGGGCTGAGATAGGATGATAATTTGAGCCCAGGAGGTCAAAGTTGCAATGAGCTGTGATGGCACCACTGCACTCCAACCTGGGTGACAACACAAGAACCTGTCTCTAAACAAATAATAAATAAATAAGTGAACAAATAAAAATAAGTTTACTATGCCCAAGTTATGGTTATAAGTACCTATATTCTTTATATTGTTAATATCTACAGGTGAGCCGTGAGGAAGGTACAATTATTTCCATTTTATAAATAAGGTAAATACATCTCTGGAAGTTTGACCTAGCCAGGATATAAGCCAAGTTATTCAAAGATCAACTTGTGTACATTCTACTTGACTGCCTCTACTGCTAATTTTCGCTGTTTCATAAGGGAATTAACATGTGGCTAGAGAAAATGTTAGATTTTTAGTGACTTTTGAGTCTCCTTTATCACATTGAAGCTGACAGAGACTGAGATGGTCTTCTCAATCTCACTTTTAGTTAAAAGTCATGAATTAGGTAGGCTTTTGTTACAAAGAAGAAAACTTTTAACCCCAACACCTGACAGGATTTTGCTTAGGTTTTCAGATAATGAATCCTCACAGTTTTGCAATGTAGTAGTATTTTTGGTGGCATTATAGTCCAGGTGAGATAAATCTGAGTTGTACACGCACATACAGCAAATACATTAAGAATAAGTATTTCCAGCAATACATATTCCACTTGCTTAAATTTCATAAGGCTAGGTTTTATGGATCAATTATTTTGATAAGCAAATCATGACTTCATGAAAATGGAGAGAGTGTATCTCACAACAAGAAGAATAAAAGGGTAGTGCAGAAGATTTTACAAAACACTCCAAGAGTTCTAATGTGTCAAGCACAGTGAAGTGATAATAAGTTATCATAATTCAGCCAAAGACTGATAAAAATATAAGAAAAAACACATCTAGAGCAATATTTATGTAAAACAGTGGGTCAAAAATACCATAAAATATTATACAGTTATAAAAATGAACATTCTTGATGTTATTTATTGACCTAGAGGAAAGAATGTAATATATTATTAAATGAGAAAAATGTAGGTTAATACCCATGGTATAGTAAATTGACTCCAACAATAAAAGCAATAAAACATTTCTGTTTTACACACACACACACACACACATTTCTATCCACATGGGGGAAATTGTGGAAGATGCTTACAGTCTTGTCAACATTGCTTCTCTTAGGCAAATGTGGTAGCAAGTGGGAGGAGTAGGTCATGATGATTATTTTTTCTTCACATATTTTGCATTGTGTTACTTGTTATGGTGATTGTGTTAGTTTTGTAATTTTATAGCAAAATTTAATAAAATAAAATAAATAACCAGAGAAGAAATAATATTCAGAAAAAATAGTTTTAATCAAGGAAACTTAAAAACACCAGATGTTACAGAAATATAAATTTTAAAAATCACAAAACAATGCACAAACATGAAAAAATAAGTAAAACTTCTTGCATTTCAAAAGAAGTCAAATAGGGTAATAGAGCAGGTATGTTGTCTAGAAGGTATTTGCCTGTATAAAATACAAGCATTTGTACATAACTGAAAGTATTAAAAGGTCAAAAGTAGTCTGACAGATACAAAAGTACAAGGTTGAAAATGCAGTTGGTTCTAGGCTCTGAACTGTTGGAAGTGAAGCCTGTTGGCAGCAACCTGAAGATGCTTTTGTCAGTCTTAAAGCACCTCGTTCCCTTCATACTCAAAGATTTTTATTGGTCTTAAGATATCTGAAATTGTATGCTAACTTTTACTCGTTCCCTTTATTAAACTTTGAAAATTTCTTAACGGTAAAAATAACTAACAAATAAAAAGTTTACTAAATCATTACAGCACTCTTCAAATATTTAAAGGACTTTTCATCTGGAAGTTCAAGTACTTGTTCTGTATTACATCAAAGAGTAGTATAATTCTAGCCGATTTGTAGAAGCAACAAAAATTCCGTTTTGTCTTTGGGCTACTCTAACATTTGAAATTTTTTGTTTCTGTTTTTGTTTTTGTTTTTTTTCCAACTTAAGGGAGAACTCTCACATTGGAAATGTGAGATTTTCAAGCGAGGTTTGGTAAACATTTATTGAAGATGTTTATAGAAATTTAAGTGCCTGAGAAGTATTGGAAGAAAATGCACTTTCATATTCCTTCCAAATGTAAGGTGATGTCTTTCCTCGTTTTTAAGGATGAAGTGGGGATAGAGAACTGTTTTCAGAAGACCCAACAAACCAAAAATTGAGAATGAAAATAATATTTTAGGAAGTTAATTTGAAGGAAAATGAAAGGAAAAGACAGCAAAGTGTAGTGTGTGTGTGTATGGGTGGGTGTGTTGGGGGTGTGTGTGTACGTGTTTATGTTTCACTCCTCAGGGAAAAGTTTTAAGTTTTATTAACGTAGATGATCACATTTAAATAGAGCAAAAAATGAAGAAAATGAGACTTAAATTTCCTTTGGAACTTGTATTTTGCTAAAAACTGAGCATCTAAAAAATTTTTGACTTGACTGTTTGACAGCTTCAGCTCTCACTCAGATAAAAGATTGGGGAAGGAAACTTACACTGGACTTCCTATGAAAAAGGAAGAGCTGGCTGAAGAGTTGGAAGTAAAGAAAAAATTGCAGAACAAGTTTTATGAAACTTTCCGGTTCACTTTAACTCCACAATAGGCAACTTGAACCACTTTTCTTGTCTAAAAATAAGAAAATTTCAAAAAATAATTTTGAGGTAATCTCACTATGTTGACACATCCAGAAATTTTAAAAGATGAGTCAGCTGTAAAAGTCAGGAGTGTAGTAATTCTAAAGGAAAGAAAATGGACATTTCAAAAACCATGAACAAATTAGAAGTACAGTAAAATTTTTTATTTGATACTCAGAACTGTATTACATATATTGAGTAAATCTACAAAATATTATGAAATTCATTTGTGTATTGAGTTAGGTTTTGAGAAAATAGATTCTGTTAAAAACTAGATTTCTAAAAGTGGTATAACACAGTCCCTGAAAACAAAGATAGCAGAATTATAAATGTGTTAATGATTAAAATATAGTGTAAAAGATAGGAAATAATACATAAATTGAAAAAAAAAACAAGTGGTTTAAGTCAGCTTTGAAGGAAGAACAGAAATTCATGAAAGGAATTTTAATCAGAGATAAAAATATGGATAATATAATAGTCCAGAAAACTATCAATAGTTTGATCAGACTAGAACAAATTTGTGATCCAGCAGCATGTCAGAAAATGTAGTTAGTGGTAGGGAATAATCATGGAGATTCCTGGATATCATGCTATGGAATCAGCACGTTTTGTCTTAAAAGATTTGGAAATGTTACTCTCAGCCTCTGTAAGTAATGTAGATGTGAGGGCAATAAATCCTGAAGGGAGAAACAGTAATTAACAATAGTCAGGCTTGAAGTAAGTACAAGAAAGTGGCTTTGGAGCAGACAGCCAGAACTACTTTGGAGTAGATGCGTATTACAGGCTTTCAGTAGTTACTGCCAGAATCAGTAGTTTATTCAAGGGCATAAACTCCTAGAGGTTTTATTTTGTTTTGTTTTTTGTTTTGTCTTCCCCAAATGAAAGAGAAGCATTTGCTTATAAATATAGATTAATAGATGTCTTTTTAGTTCATCAAAGGAACAAGGGCAACCCCTGCCTTGATAAAATGATACAAAGGGTAATAATATGTATTTTTCCTTTGTAGATAGAAAACAAGACAATTCTTGACAAAAATAATGTCAATGATCATCTGAAATTAAACCTTCTGTATCCAGGTTTTATGTATAACTCATTTTCCTTTGCAATGAGTAAAACTGCATAATGATAAACATTTAATTCTATATATCTCATTAAGACATTCTAGTGTTTAGAAGAAAATATGAAAGTCCAATTTCAGATATGTGTAGCTATTTTTCTCCTTCAACTGATATACTTTTAAATTTACCTATTATCTAAATGGTAATGTCCTAGATGATAGAAACACAGATGCAAACAAAACTGACCCCAACTCTATCCCTCATGGAGTTTTTATTTTTCTTTCTATTGAAGGGAGTCAGGAAAAAAATACATTGTTAAAAAATAGACTATATTGGATGGCTATGAAAATAAATTATGGAAAACTGGTGGGATGTGCTAGATTAGGTTGGAGTTTATAAAGATAATTACATGGAAGTCATTGCCGAGTAGGTGGCATTTGAGTACAGTTCTGACAGAGGTAAAGAAGTGAGTCAGCCAATATCTTGTGATGGAGAGGTCTGGTTAAAAGAATCAACATGTGCAACATCACACCTGGCGCGTTTAAGGATTAAGGACACTGTCTTCATTTGCCTGAAGCAACGTGGCAAAGTAAGCAAGAGAGAAGTAGACAAGAGAGGAAACAAAACATGTGAAAGAAGTGGATTACGTAAAATCTGTAGGCAATGTAAGAGAGGTGCCTTTTATTCTGAGTAAAACCTAAAGACGTATAGAGTATTGATTATGCAGATCACAGGTAATGTATTGTACTCAAAACTCGTGGAGCTAGGAAAATCACATTTTCTGTGTCAATTTATTTAAAAAGTATATCTATTATTTGGGTGATAACAAATATAAAGTTATTTGAACACTGCCCTTCAAGCACCAAGATAGGTTTCCTTTACGATTCTGCTACTCAAATATGGAGGGAATGTACGCTTTGGAGATAGCCATTGCTTCACTGAAAATGATGGTGTTGCACTGAGTGCCTCATAAACATCATGGGCTTAACCATATCTCAGAGAATAACTTCATTAGAATGATGTGCACTCTCACAATTCTATATAATGTGCACAGTCAAGGTTATTAATCAGAATTTGGAAGTTATTTTTCATAGGTCTATTTTCTTCCAAGCTTCTACCCATTAGATAAGGCTGACCTAATTATTATTAGCTAAATTATCTAATCTTGGGGATAACTTAGTTTACTCAGAAATGAAACATTTATGTCTCCAGGTGAACAATAATGATGATACTTGAAGTTCATACACAAGTTGGAAATTTCCTCTATTCTTAATCTCACAAATTGTGATAACCAACCTGAGAGCTTTCAGAAAGTTCCAATAAATTTGACTATACTTAGTTGAATAAAATATAATAAATAATTAATAATATTTAATAATACTTAATAAATAAAATAATTGAATTATTTTATCTTTTTTCTTATTAACATACCTTCGATATATATATATATATATATGCGTGTGTGTGTGTGTATATATATATGTATTTTTTTTAAGATTTGCTTTGTTCTAAGTGGCAATATCTATTGCTATTCTCATTCATTCAATCATTGCTCTGCCAAATTTTTGGATAGATATCTCATTAGCTTTCTGGTCTTTGCTCATCTCAACAGTACCTTACAAAATATTTCCTTAAAACTGATTATTATTATTATTATTATTATTTTTCTTCTTCAGTTCAGAATGTCAAAATGCCACATTTAGAGTAATGGTTTCTGAGCTCCAACATCCTCGTCTGAAACTTCCCATGGTCTCTTCCAAAGAAGCTGAAGATCCAGACCCACCAAGGAGAATAATAGATTTTTTTTCTCCCTTCTCCTTTATCTCATTATGTATTGATTATGTATTGCAGAAAAGAAGACCAATATTTGATTATATCTAAACAGACCTTTTTATGAGTATAATGACTTTCTCCAAGGATCATTTAAGTCCCAAAGAAAACTATTTATGAGTTAATCTCTTGTTCCTTCATCCAGTCATTTTTCTTAACAATCATTTATTGCCCCTCAGTATAATTTCTCTTTTCCCCCATAATAATTTGTTTTATTTACCAGGATGCAAGCTCCCATTCTTTCTGAAGTCTCAAGAAGGTATATACATTTCTGTAACTCATTGGAAAGTTGGGACTTCATTCTGAAGTCTCCTTGGTTTACATGTTAATTTGTATGCCTTCTATCTTATTAAAAATAAATGTTAATATTAATATTGATTGAAAAATTACAATTATATACATTTGTGGGTAGAATTTGATGTTTTCATATGTATATTCAATGTGGAATGATTAAATCAAACTAATCACTATGTCTATCACCTCACTTACCTATATTTTTGTAAGATGATAAATTCTTGAAGATATTTCTCCCTCCCAACAATGTATCTCAAGCTCATTTTTGTCTTTGCCCTAGCTGCTTTTCAAGAAGTCCTGGACACTAGCATTACATTTTCTATCATGCTACATAATTACTATCAGTAGGTGTGGTGACACTTGAGAAAGTATATTTATTTCAGAATTCATGAGTGCATATTAAATTTAGACCTACTATTTCTAAGCTATTTTTCTTTCTAACCCAACACCAGACATCCTAACCAAGTTGCATTCACTTTCTTATGAGAACTGTCGGTGTTCTCTTCTGTTCCATATGCAATTCACTGGTGTATATTCTGTACACGAGATGCACATTGTCAAGACAAATTCTGCTTTGAATTGCAATAGCACCTAAACTTTGAAAACTATCAACAATTAAATGACATATTATGAAGGTTTGTTTCATATATCTCTGCAATTCATTCCACATCTGTTTATTTACTTGTGAGATTAACAAATACTTTCAAGCCTTCTAAAACATATTTTCCTTTATAAATGCATATGAATAGAATATTTAAAAATATTCTTAGGCAGAGAGAATAGTATAATGTACTGTCATGAACTCATTGCTTAGCTTCAATCATCAACATTTAGCCAATTTGGTTTACTCTATAAACCTAATTACTCCCCATGGTTCTCTCTATTATTTTCAGTACATACTTCATCAGATTACTTTATTAAAACATATTTCAGTATATAGCTCTTAAAAGTAAAGATATTTATTTTTAAAAACCCAAAGATAACAAAAATAGTTACAGTTAAAAATCATAATTCTTTAATAAAAGAAAATATCCATCGGAGTCCAAATTTCCCCAATTACCTTCTTTGTTATCATAAGTGTTAACTTGTCAAAGAGATTCATAGCAATCATAGATTTTACCCAATGCTAAACTTTACTAATAATTCAAGTAATAAAAGTGAAAAGAGGTACCAACATAGCATCCCTCTCTCTTGAGGGTAGTAATATTAAAATCTAACTCTCTGATTGTTTACCCCTTCCTTTCACACACACATTTTAGTTAAAGATTATACACTGTGCTAACCGTGTACATAGTCAACATAATCAGAGAGAGTTGTTTAATTTGTGGTCTCTTAGATTTCACATCTGGTTAGTTACCCAGGGATTTTATATATATGCATATATATAACTAGTTTTTCTTCTTTAGTCAGTTATTTTTCATAAATTAAAAAAATTGAAACATATATCACAATCCTGCTGAAAGCAAAGAGCTCTAATGAAGGCCAAAATCTTTAAAGGAGAGAACAAGAGATTTATATTAAGGTCTACTGTTAATTATTTCTGCTGTATTTGTAGTTTTGTTCAATAAAATCTCAATATTTCAATTGATAGATTATTTAGTCTTTTTAAATTAATTAATATCTCTTTCTCGTATTTTTTATCCCCTAGCAATGTATCTGCTAAAGAAAACAAAGTATATATGCCCTGTATGGTTTCCTAGTTTGGATATTTTTATAGCTTTTCCTTTGTGTCTTTTAACATGTTCTTCACTGTTTTTGTTTGTTTGGTTTATTTTTTGGTTTTGGTTTGTTAAGGTGTTTTTGTTATGTTGTGCTGTATTTTCTATACATTGATGTCTTTATCAAAGTGCTTCATTGGTTTTAGTTGTTTTGGTTGCTTGCAATACAATTTCATATTTGTTTCTTATTATTTTCTACCTCCACCAGAAGCACACAATCTCTGTAATATTAGTAGTTATAAATTATCATTGGCTAGATACATTCTCTTATTAAAGGGTTTAAAATAGTGATTATAAAACCTTCTTTATTTATATTGCTTCAATTCTCTATATTCAAAATAATAAATTAGGAGATTAAGCATGTTCCATAGGTAGGCATTGAAAATTTTATTTTATTTTTTGTCATTTTGTTTTTGTTTTGTTTAGTTTAAGCATTACTATGAACTCATGAGCTTTAACAGATTTGATATGTTTCTATTTACTGGGTATAAACTGCGTAGGCTCTTATTTTAACAGTATTACTGCTGTGTTGACAATACACGGATGTGGTAGAAGTTGAAATAGCAATTCTAGCTGATATTTTGTTGCAGTTATTCAAGCCTATGATGATGACATAGGCTATAGTGTCAACAATAAAATTACTGAGAAGTGCTCAAAGGTTTCCTTTAATGTATATGAAGATAGAGTTGGAAGTGTTTACTGAGAGATTGAATCAAGAATAAGAGAAAATCAAAGGACTCTTAAGTGTTTGAGTTGCACAAACAACCAAATTTGGGTAGAGAGTTAGAAGCTGATTTGGCGGCGCTGACGCTGAGCAGCAGGAGCTCCATTTTAGATAAATAAAGTTTGGTGATTTTACAAAACTTTTAATTGGAAATGTTGAATGGTTAATTGTGCATGTCGGCCTGTTCTGGGAAGTTATGTAAGCTACAGATTTAAGTTTGAGAGTGACTATATGTATGGCTAAGTAGCTTGTTGTTGATATGGCCAAGGGAGTGAGGGCTGACTGGAAAAAAAAAGAGAGGATGTACAAGAAAGGAGTCCTGAAAATGCCAACCTTAAGGAAAAGGGGAAGACAAAGAAAAAAATCAGGAAAGATTTAAAAAGAGTAGCCAATGAGAGAAGAGAGAGTCAGATGCACATGGTGTCTTGAAATGCAAAGAAAGTATTTTAAGGGAAAACTGTTGAGTTTTCTCAAATGCTATGGACAGGTTCAGTAAAATAAAACCTAAAAACTATTAGCCAAGAAATGTGGAGAGGCAACTGGAGAACTTGACACCAACAATAAAAATACCATGATGGCATAGCGAGGAACAAATCCTGAGTTTACTAGGCTCTAAAGAAAATGAGAGAATTAGAAAACATGAGTCTAGGCAACTGTTTTTGAGTTATCTTGACTTCTCCTTTTTATATGCCTGCTTTCTGTGCTTTGAGAGTAGCATAGTTCATTACCTGTTTAAGTCTCATCCCCTCTCTTTGGAAAGTAAACGATTATAAGTTAAACTTTATTAAAAAGAAGAAAAACTACACAGTGCTAACAAAAATGTAACATTTTAGTGAGTGGTTTTTTCTTATTTCTTTGTCTTCAGTTTAAAAATCTGTCATTGGAGAGCAACGTAAAAGGTCAAAATTTGCACACGTTGTGGCTCCTAGATGATATAGACTGAAAAGGTATTCAGTGATTCACTGTGAATGTACTCTAGAATTTCTGGAAAAAGACCAAGATATGGCATTGGAAACTTAAATATAGCTATGGCTTAAATCCAAGTAAAGAATGTCTTACATCATACGAAGAGTTGTATGTCAATAGTGCAGTATGCAAACTGAGCTCTCGTATATTGAGACAAATAGTTTTTATATGCATTTAATATAATAATGTTTCATATAACAGTGGAAGGTTTTTAAACTCTAAACGCTAGGTATTGTGCCCACAAAATATATAATGCGAAGTGCCTTATAAAATATGGAGATGGTAAGCATATTGTTTGTTAACCTTATGATTTGTTTTTCAACTTATTAAATAATATCATGATGATTGCCAACATAAAATTAATGATAGAAACAGACATACATGGTTATATTTTAGATTATATGTTTAGGAATTATCATGTTATTTAAAGTTTTATAGTATCAGTCAAATTTGTATTATAAATTGCCTTAAGTAAAAAAGTTTAGAGGCCGGGCGCGGTGGCTCACGCCTGTAATCCCAGCACTTTGGGAGGCCGAGACGGGCGGATCACGAGGTCAGGAGATCGAGACCATCCTGGCTAACACAGTGAAACCCCGTCTCTACTAAAAAAAAATACAAAAAACTAGCCGGGCGAGGTGGCGGGCGCCTGTAGTCCCTGCTACTTGGGAGGCTGAGGCAGGAGAATGGCGTAAACCCGGGAGGCGGAGCTTGCAGTGAGCTGAGATCCGGCCACTGCACGCCAGCCTGGGCTACAGAGCGAGACTCCGTCTCAAAAAAAAAAAAAAAAAAAAAAAGTTTAGAGCATAAAATATATAATGAGAAAATCTTACTTCACCTGTAATACTCCAACATTCTATTACCCATTATTGTACACAGTATAATCTTTGTCTCATTCCAAAGTGAGAATGGCTGTTATAATAACAATATACTGTGAGTTACCAAGATCATGATGCTCTTAAGTGTTCAATATTGCAAATACAAGAGTTAATAATCAAGCCTGGCACTAAGCATATCCTCTTGCAAACATCTATAGATAGAATATACTGGGAGATAGATAAAGTGATCTCAGCAGTGAACTAGAAATGCTTTTGAAGGGTACACTTTGATGTCTAGTTGTTACAAATAAGTCTGCAACTTAAGAGCTGATGCTGGGTTTGACAGGTTCAGGGCTTCCGAGACACTGAAGTTGCATATGCTGCATTTTCTGTTTTGTACATTTGCTAATCATTAGTAAATCTTGACGCAGGTTGAGAATTGTATTGTCTGACTATTTGGTCTTTGGATGACACAAATACAATGCAAGAAAATATAATTTTTTTTTGATTCTTGCATTCAGTGTATTATCTGCTCTCCCTGTCAGATTTCAGCTTTAGTGTGCTAGTTGCCACCACATCATATTTTTGCCTTCAAATCTGTTTTCTTCAACTTTCCAGATGTCCATCATTCTGCACTCTGATTAGATATCACTTATTAGCCTATTAATTGATTATATTCTGTTAAAATTACAATCGATTGGAAAATTCACAAGTACAGGTTAATCAGTTTTCATTTTACACTGATTGAAACATGACAAATATTTTGGGTTTAATTCAAAACAAAACGAGACCTTTTTAAATATATAACTAGATAATATTTTAAGAACCATTCAGACTACAATCTCAACTTCCTGGGCTGAAGCGATCCTTCCTCAGCCTCCTGAGTAGCTGGCACTGCAGGTGCATGCCACCATGCCCAGTTAATTTTTTATTTATTGATTTTTTTGTAAAGACATGGTCTGCTTAGGCTGGTCTCAAACTCCTGGGCTCAAGTGATCCTTGTAACTTGGCCTCCCAAATTGTTGGGATTACAAGTATGAGCCACTGTGCCCAGTCAGTATTCTAGCTGTTTTGAAATATGCTATAGATTATTGTAAACGAAAGTTACTCTACTGATTCAGAAAGTCTTAGGTCTTGTTTATTCTATTAAACTATATGTTTAGACACATTAATCAGCCTTTCTTTATGTTGCTTTCCTCCTACTAGTCTTTCTGGCTTCTGGTAACCGCCAATCTACTCTGTATCTTCATGAGATTCACATTTTTAACTCCCACATATAACTCAAAACATGTGATACTTGTCTTTCTGTGCCTGGCTGATTTCACTTAATGTAATGATCTCCACTTTCATATATGTTGCTACAAATGACACAATTTCATTATTTATTTATTTATTTTTGCCTAATTATGTTTCATTATGTATGATATGGTTTGGCTCTGTGTGTCTACCCAAATCTCCTGTTGACTTGTAATTCCCACTGTTGAAGGAGGGACCTGATGGGAGGTAATTGAATTATGTGGGTGGACTTCCCCGTCACTGTTCTCATGACAGAGTTCTCATGAGATCTGGTTATTTAGTGTGTAGCACTTCCCCCTCCTCACTCATTCACTCTCCCTCTGCCACCATGTGAAGATTGTACTTGCTTTTCCTGTACCTTCTGCCATGATGGTTAGTTTCTTGAGGCCTTCCAGTCATGCTTCCTGTTAATAATAAAGTTAATATCAAATAACCAGTTTATTCTACTTATTATTTTATTTTACTTATATGCACTATGTCAGAGGCTATTTTCTTCTTTTTCTCTTAAAACAGATGCAAGTATTTTGGCATACATATCTTATAATTTTCCCATTTTAATATAACAAATTCCATCCCCAGGCAGGGCACAAATTTTTCTAGGAAAGAAAATTTAAATAATCTTATTTTTTTTTTTTTGTATAAATTTAGAAAATAAATCCTGCTAATATACAACGAAGTTCTAGAGACTGACTATTTTCCAGAGTTCGTTGTTTCCTTAACTCAGCTTTCAAATTGTGGTACACTATTTTTAAAACTTTAACTGACCAGTTAATTTCAAAATTTGAGAAAAGTTTGAAAGCTTTCCTCTTATAAGGGTTTTATTGTGACAACAAAATGAATCAAATACTATTATTTGTTTCAGTCTCTTACAATGTTTGAAAATCTAGAGAGTAGAAAAGTAATTGTTTGGTGGGGGATTAAATAATCAGTGGGTTGGTGATATCAGAGAATCTGAGTAATTAAGGCCAAAACCAAGATCATATAATAACCTTGAGAGAACAATAAATTATGCCAACTTTTTGTCTTTGTTAAGAGAACCTAGACCATATAATTGCTCAGTAAGTCAAGAAACAGTGCACAGTTTTGGAACTTCTTGTTGCTAAGGTTGAGAACGTTAAAAAATAATTGGAAATTAAAGGGAACTACAACAATAATTTCTTGCATTACATAAGCTTGGTTCTCTTAATTCACTGCAAGTTTTCACCACAATTTTCTCAAATCATATCTTTAGTTTGTTTTGTTTCCTCCACATTGACTTCCCATGAGATTCAAAAACATTGTAATAACAAAACCAAAATATCTATTTTATCTTCTATAGTATCATTGTTTATCATTATTTTAAATTCAAATTTTGATATTAAATTTAGTGAGAAATTAGAATTACAGATTAGAAGAGGATATCTGCAGTATAAATATAGAATTGTTATTGGTACTATATCACAGATTGTTTCAAAACAAAGGAAATTCAAATAATCTTTTTACTTCCCAGTGAGAATATAAATCCAATCTGGCTGCCTTGATCTCAGTTTAAGCCTCTTAGCTTCATGCCTCAACTCTGGAGAGTGCTGGGCTCCCCTTGCACTGCAAACTTGAAAATCTCTCCGGGTGCTTACCTGGGACAATAGCAGAGGCTACATTCTTTGTTTCTAATCATGAGATATATAAAACTATAAGCAGAAAGTTAATTCCTCACTGATATCTGGTAAAAGTAGAAGTTATCCCCTGTGAGGAATGTACTTGACAGGGCAGTATATACAATTATAAATACACCACATTTTATTTTTTTATAAGAATTGCACACAATGTAACTTTACATTATTTCTGTGTACATAAAAATATTTGTACTAGTTTTAAAAGTAAAAAATATATTTAAATCTCATATATGTCAGAAATTTGGTAATTTTCTAGAGTTCTGCAATAATTCTAACTTTACCAATAACAGCAACTCTACTTCAAATAATCCCTTCATTCGATCCTAATTGATAGATGAAATACTGAGCTTTGTTTTTATATTCTGTTTATGAAAAACAATTTTGAGATTATTGATATAAGAAATGACCAACGATTATGCTACAAAAGTATAGTTAAATATTTGTGTAAGAGGGTCTGGAAAATTAATAAAATACTATATACTTGTTCTGAATTTTATGTTTGTAGGTTTATAGAATTTTTACACATAATTGGTTGTGATTTTTTTGTTCCGAATAATATTTATTTTGATGTTTGATTATGAATTTGTAGTTTTGTATAATTTACTTAAACTACTCCCCCACTAAATTTTACGCTTCAGGTTCCACAAAGTCAGGATCCACCAATATTGATGAGACATAAAAATCTCCCCTAAAAGGAATTGTGATTATAGTGAATTTCCTCTGTCCTATGTAAATAGGGATGGTAATAGTCAATAACTATGCGAAAATGGCAATGGAAGTGGAGGGTAAGGAAATGCTTATAGAAGAAGAAAGTGTGAATTTATTTTGTCAGACTTCAACACTTTCAGGACCATAAATGACAAATTAATCTGTCATTCACAGATGTCAAGTTGCATGGTGGAAGCTAGCATATATAGTTAGCAACTTTCATGAAATGCGAGCGTGTATATGTATGTGTGCATATCAACTATTCTTCTAATTATTAAGAATACAAAGAAGAGATATAAATTGTTTCAAACTCATTAAAAACTGAATATCAATCTTTTGTTATGGCATTTAGATGTTCTTTTTGCTATTTTTAGCAAATATTTGGCAGACTAATAGAAATACCACGATTGTTTCATAATCCATAAGGCTCAACATGTATCTTTGTCATAAAGGGATCAGATAGAAATAAAAGGAATCTGTCAAAAAGAGGACAAAAAAAGGAGCGAAGCACACTATTTTATGATATGTGACATATTGCAAAATAATGAGACACATTTTTAGAAGTCAATATTTAAAAAAAAAGTGTCAGCATGTGGCTCAGGAGACGCGAATTTTTTTGGTAAATGTACAAATCCCTAGTGTTCTATACCGCTGTAGGATGGCTGTAGTTAACAATAATGTATTATACAGTGTCAAGTAGCTAGGAGGATATTGAATGTTCTCAGCACAAAGAAATGATAAACGTTTCCCCGACATATAGGCTAATCACCTTGATCTGATCACTATGCATTATATGTACCAAACATTACTATGCACCTATGAATATGTATAATTATTTGTCAATTATTAAAAAATTAAATAAATGTAAAATTTAAAAATAAAGTACTAAAAGAAAAAGAGACTTTTGTGTGTAAAGGACAAGCAAGCTAAAAAGTAAAAGACAGCTATTTCTTTGATGACTTCAATGTGTACTCATGCATATCTATTTCAGTGGAATCAAACTGGGATATTTCAGCAGGCTTTCACAATTTTCCGACTGATTTTACATTAGTAATTGAGAAAAGAAGTAAAACAATAAGCCATCCAGAAATTGAACTTCAATCCTGTTTCCAAAGAAACCAAGAAGACCAAATGTAATTGATAGCCAAATACTCCCTTTTTATGTCAAGAAAAATATGCAAAATATGAAGCAAACATCGTGTCTACGTAAGCTCAGTTCCTTTATCTTCTGTATATTTGATATTAAAATTAAAATTACAATATGTATTTAGAGATTAATTATTAGTATAAAATGTTGTAATTGTGGCTTTTTAAGAATATTTAGACTAATGACTTTAGAGAATGTATTTGTGTGTGTGTGTTTATTATTATGGATGTATATATTAGGATTAATGTATACACAATATTTGTTAATGCACTTCCACATACAAGATTAAGTTCATGAATTATTCGTTAGAAATTCAATTAAATTTTAAATTACTTATCTTTAAATACACTTTTTTGGAGTGGAGTTGTAAATTTGACATCATTCATATACCTAGGAACAGAGCATGGCATAAACACTTTCACGCTGACATAAGCCAACATTTTCTCTCTCAACTATTTTTATAAATGTTCCAAGGTCCAGAAGAATATGTGTGCTGAAACAATTCCCTCTAGCTCTTCTCATCTGCATGTACTCATTTTACCCTATCACTGTCTCTACTGGCGTCCGCGCCAAGATGGCCACTTTAGCAGTCATCACTGTGGTCAGCATGAATTAGCACAGTTATTCTATTCTTGCTAAGAAGAGACAATTCTACTCTTTTTATAATGCTTCCCCTGCAGCTATCAACTAGAGACAGGCATGTTCAGTTTGGTGACAGAGGTAAATCATACTTGGTAGCTAGAAGAAACCTAACTAAGACTGCCTTTAATTAAGATATAAAAGTTAATGATTATCATCCAAGCAAAAACTTAATTTGATTGCAAGATTTGTCATCTTTGTTTTTAGTTTACCATTTTATTAACATATTTTAATTAGTGTTTCTGTCAACCCTAAACCTGATGCATTTTAACAAAGCCAAAACCTTTTAATTGACTGAATAGAATCATATATCTATAGAAATTATATCTCTCTGGATAGAAATAAGTGATTCCCAGTGTGTTATTCACAACCTTTAAAGCTAAATTTCCATTAGTCAATGTGTTTTAAGTATAATATATACCTTTTCACTTACTTTATGAAAATGCAAGACATACTAAAAATAGGTCTTTTTTATTGAAAATCAAGCTTAACTGAGCATCCCATACTTTATCTGGCAACCCTAACAAGACAATAACTTTAAATATTTAATTACACACTAATTTTTCTCCTTCTCTGTGTTTCTTTTAAAAATAATACTTTTTTATAAAGAAAGTATTCATTATTAACAAATAACACATCAAATGATATAAGTATACACAATCTATTAACCATTTTTAAAAATCAATTTGTTTCCAATTTTTGTACATTTTGTAAAATGCATAGTGTAAATATATTTTTGGTACTTGGCAATATACTATAACTAATTTCTTGCGTTTCTCTAATTTTTCTGTTTTTTATTATTCTAATTATTAAATATTTAATAATATAATACAAATAATAATATAATAATCTATTGTTTAGTTCATCACAGTCCAAAGGTTTTATTTATCATTTTACTTGACCACTCCCTGCTTTATGTGATTGTACAATGAAGTGGACTTATAACATATGAACATCTTATTTAATCATTTCCACTGGTGAACTTTAGATATTAAACATATAGATAGATATGAGTTTGCACTACATTTTTACACTAATGTTTGATGATGTCCTTAGAGAATATTCATAGAAATAGAATTATTGGATCAACAGCTGTGAGTGATTTAAAGTTTCTTTCATGTATTTCCAATTTCCTTTTCAGGAAGGCTGTGATTTGTGCACTTTACATCAACCTTTGTGTATTTGCTATATGTTTTACTCCATGCTTTTCTAGGAACTCATTCGATGCCTAAAAAGAACAAACAACAATAAAACCAAATTTATCTCTTCATCTTTGCGTCACTTTTCTATTCTGTTACAGTGCTCCATTTTCCCTATTTACTCATATAAGACTTTAGGATAAATAGCTTAATTCATTTGCACCTCCAGTTCCAAGGTAAGTTTATTTTTCCTAGTTATGCATTCTTATAATTACAAAGGATGGGTAGGAAAATAGAATAATCACCACAGACCTCCCAGAGCAAGCATATATCTGGCTCTGTTGGAGTTTAGACCAGAATATCTTGGCTATCAGAAACATAAAATAGTTTGACAATTTCACTGTAATGAGAGTTTACACTGCTGAAGTTGATAACTTTCATTATAGGATGTTCTGAAGGATTTGAGAATTCTATATAATGAGATTCTGATTTCCACCTTTCCTTATCTAATAAATACATTTAATGATATTTATAATCTACTTATTATTCTATTAAATATAGTTGTGCTTAATTTTGTGCAATTTCATATTTAGAAAAATAATATAATTTAGAAAATAAACCAGTAAAATTTATTTTGGTCTATATAATGCATGCAAATATATTTAGCACCTTATAAATAATAGCTTGCAAAAATAGACTATATAGTGTCCAAAGAAACTGTTATATTAGAAGATATACCAGTTTATTCAAACCTTAAAATATTAGAAAAAGTAACAAAAATATTTTTGAATTATTTAATATTTTATACAGTTTATTCAATTAAGCAATTTATAAAACCAAAAGTCTGTTTTAAAACATTTACAGTTTATGAATATATATATGGAAATGTCCATTCTATTGTGATTGTCAGTTATTCCTAGTGTTTGAGAGTTGTGAACAAGTAGTTTAAATCAATTAGAGCCCTAGTTAGCAATTTGCATTACATAGAATACTCAAAATAGTACACAGTCAAGGTGATAGAAATACGTATTTCACCTCAAAAGATAAATGAACAGCTAATTATAAGAAGTTTTGTTTGCTTACTGCCTGCCTGATTTTTGAGGAAAGCAAGGTTGTTTTGCTTTATTTTCTTTTGGAAACACCTTTATGTCCATTAAATTAATTTTATATATTAAATTGTTTAAAATACAATATGAATATCTGAAAATTATTACTTCCTTTGGGAATATGTTAGATGTCATTTTTAGAAATAAACCTTTGTATCAGTATCTTTACAGAGACTATAATAGTCAATTCAGGCTGTTATAACAAAAATACCAGAGAGGGTGGCTCAAATAATGAACATTTATTTCTCACAGTTCTGGAAGCTGTGAATTCCAACATCAAGGCACCTACAGTTCTAGTGTCTAGTGAACGCTTGCGAGGGCCTGCTTCCCAGCTTGTACGTAGGTCACCGTTTTCTCACTGTATCTTTATATGACTGAGACCAGCAAAAGAGAAGGAAGTTCTGCCCCGTCTCTGGGCACTAATCCCACCAATGAGGTCTACACACTCATACCCAATTACCACCCAAGGCCCTTCAAATGCCATCACACTGTGTATTAGGTTCAATATATAAGTGTTGAAGGCATGTACACTTTTAGTTTATAGCAGAGACTACATTTTCTTTCCTTTTAATAAAATGGAACATTTTCTTAAAATGTTTTGTGGTTATTTGTTTGTATATGTGTGTGTGTGTATCAGAGAGTGTGTTTGTGTGGCCTGTGTTTTGTGGAATAGATGTAATAATTATTACTTTAAAATATAATGCAAAAATAAAAATATTCCAGGGCTTTTTTTGACCAGTGCCTTTTTTTGACGATGTAGAAAATAATTTATTTCCACCAGAGGATCACTCTGCAAACACAAAAGAAAACAACAACCAAATCATGAAAGACTCTGAACATTTCAGTAATAATCATTGCAATATCTCTACAGAGTCCTAACTCTTTATTAGAATTGCAGTGACTGTTCATGACAGGCTATCTGATCACCACTCTAATTAAAATTTTGCACACTTCAAATGCCTTGACCCAGTCATATGAACAAAATGGAATTTCCCAACGTCGCCATTCTCTCTTAAACTTCCAGATTTTTGCTTCTTTTGTACTGGGACATGTTTTCAAATAACAGGGCACATTATTGTGGCATATATTTATAAATATAACTTCTTCGTCTCCTTCAGTAGACTTTGAACTTCTTCACATACTGTGTCTTCTTACCATTGCACCCCATAATTTAGCACAGTGCATGGCCCACATATAGGTGCTCAAAAAACATTTTTTGGATTAAAGAAAATATGAATGATCTACATTTTAGTGATTATTCTCTGAGGCCAATTTTCTAGACATTTTACTATCATGAATATTGGTAACAGTTTTATAAAAAGTGGTTCTAAATCAAAACACTTCTCCATAGTAGAACATTTCTTGATTCAGAACTTCTCAGAGACTTTAATATGTTAATTTACATATTGAATCTTAAAGAGAAAATTACGAAATGTCAAATTTTCTAACATTATTTGACAATGAATTTTTTATTTTACCATGGCATGTTCAGAGAACCCATGGGCCACATTTGGAAAATTGTTGACCTACAACAGGACAGAGAAACATGCAAAACTATGAAAGGTGACTTTACAGAATGATCATGGTAAAATCACCATGTAAACAAACAATCCTCCTTTGGCCTAACAAATCAGGCTTCACCTTCTGTGTCACCACCGCTCCCATTCCCTGTCCCACTAAGGGAGAGAGAACTTAGGAGTCCATCCAGTGACTATGACATCACAAGTCAGCCTGCTTGGCTGTGAAGTGGCGCCTTGAAAATCATTTTGTGAACTTGGAAAAGTCACTTAATATCACTAAGTCATCTGCAAAATGTAGATAATGATTGTTACTAATTACAGTGTTGCCATGAGAGTTAGGGAAGATTATTCCCTAAAGCATGCAGAACAGCATTAGTAATTACACAGAAATGTCAATAATTACCATTTTTTTCTATTAGTATTACTATAATATATATCTGAAGGGAGAACATTCATGTTTTAATGGATTAAAATGCAAAGTCTGAGCTAAAGGCTCTTAAGATTTATACTAATTCCATAAAAAATGTAAAACTGCAAAATGTTCAAACGTAAATATGAATTGATGCTGAGAGATAATTAATTTAAAAAAAAAGGATAATCGAGCACTACCCTATGTGATTCTGAAAAATTAAAGCCTTAAATCTAAAATTTGAAATTTGATAGGTCAATAGAGTAACTCATAATTTCTGGGCAATTGTTTCTACAAATTTAAAATAATTAAAGTGCACAAACATCCATAAAAGCAAATAGAAGAAACAGCACCATATTTTTAATTTTAAGTAATCTAAAGATTGCATAGCTCTGGATAATAACCCTTAAACTCTTTGTGTTAGTCAGGGCTATTTAGAGAACTAGGATAACAATCTATCGATCATTCTATCTATCTGTAAAATAAAGAATTGGCTCTTACCGTTATATAGACTGAGAAATCCTTGAGATTCCAACTCTTGAGAATCATGATGGCCAATGAAATTTGAAGTCTGAAAAAGACCCAGGACTCAGGTAAGGTGTCAGACAAGAGGAGATCTCTTTTATTTAGACTTTTGTTGTTGTTGTTCTATTCAAGACTTCAGTTGACTGGAAGAGGCCCACATTTGGAAGGAAAATTTGCTTTACTCAGTTTGCCAGTTGAAATTTTAATCTCATCATAAAACACAATCACAGACAGACCCAGAATAAAGTTTGTTTAAATTTCTTGGCACCCTGTGGCCTAATCAAGTGGACACATAAACTTATTGTATTGTATAGCTACTTTTTCCTCCTAAAGCAGTAATAAAGAAAACACTATTAAATATCTATATTTTTATAATAACTGCAATTTTCCAATTTCTATAACCATAACCCAAATTTAAGAATACTATTTGATGATGTTAATAATACACAGTACATTTTCATTGAATTTTTATATTCTCTATGAAAGCTAACAACTGGATAAAAAGCATCCAGTTAGAAGCCATTAATTTTAGTTACTCAGTAGTAATTGGTATAATCAAAATTGAAAGGAGATCTCTTTATCCAGAGCTCTTACTTTCACTTAGTAACCTAAACCACTGAACTGAAAAGTTTCTCATTAAAACACTTCTAGAAATTCTTTAAGATTATTCCTTGGAGAATATTTCAGTAATTTTGATCTTTCTCACTAAAGGTTGGTCTGACCTTTCTTCTCTCATTCCTCTGTTTTCTATTTTATCTTCCCTTTCTGTTTAATTGTGTTTCAACTACCAACATATCGCGTATCTGCCAATGACCAAACAAGGACAAAACTAATTTATTATAAACTTCCTATACCTGTCTTTTCATTCATTCTCCAAAATAAATTATAGCAGACATAGTGTACCAATAAAAAACACTGTAAAATTAATATTGAATCCACTATACAATTCTAAGTACTAAATTATATTCAGAGACTTCAAATTAGGACTAATAGAAAACATATCTAATTGATCATACATTGTTTGCCTTTTCTCCTTATCAAAACTCTACTAATGAGATAATTAATGGATTAAACAAACAATTAAAAAGATGAGACAATATAAGCAGATGTAGTTTCAAGAGCAAAAAGTATAAGAAAGGGCAGCCATCCAATTTTGGGAGCTCAAAAGCAAATGTAGGATTTTAACTGAGTTGGTAAGCCTTAAACCGTGTAACCTTTAATAGAAATAGGGGCAACCAGGAGGCAAGTTATTTATACCACAAAACTCTGAAAGTTCCACAGTGGAGGTTTCGAACATCTCTGTATAAAAGACTATAGGTGGGGTTGAAAAAATAAAAACTGACTAAAGGTTTGTATGAGAAGAAATTAGATACCAAAATTTCTTCCATCTCATACAGCAAAGAAACTATCTTTGAAAATAAAATTAGTTATCAATTGCTATCTTGCTATAATTTTCCTTCTTTATTTCTACAACACTTTCTATGTTCATGATGGTAAAAATAACATTACATTTTACTGTAACTATTAATTTAGATAACGTACTATCCCAATAAATTTCAAATTCCTTGGAGAAAGGCAAATACATATTTAAAAAATTTCTGCTGCAAACAGCTGAAGCAATTCCAGGGACACATTACATGAATGTTTCTTTAATTAGTAATGAAAACAACACCATTACCAGAATGACTACACTGGTATCTTTTACGTTCAGTCCTTAATAGAGAAACAATCTCAAAGAAATGTAATAAGCTGCATGGGAGAGAACTAGGTTTTATAATGTGAATCCATCAACTCAGATTGTAACACTCTTGAGGGAGCACATATCTTAGAAAACAGTGGTTGATGAAGAGTAGAAAAGAAAACCTTATGCCCGTTACCTAGATTAATCTTCTTAGTCCTGTGATTAATTATTTGTTGTATTTTAATAAGAATAGTATTAACACAAGTTACAGAGATTTGTGGAAACAACATCACAAAAGGTTAACAAAAAGAAATTACCATTGAGTAAGGATGAATCATTCAGATAAGGGCAAATAAATAGTTAAAATTTGGGTTATTTTTTAAAAATCCAAAGAGGCAATAAAGTCCCCAAACATCATTTTATTTGGCACAAACAGCAATAAAAAATAATTTAAAATGTATTTTTTAATAAAATACCATATTTCTTAGAAATCCTAAAATTAACAATCCAGAAAAGAATTCATTTTTGGTATTGGCAGACAAGATAACTGAATCAACTCTCCTGCTCAGAATAACTGAAATCCTGTCAAAAAGAAAGTATGTTGGAAAGCCTCACAGAGTAAACACTACGGTGCAATATGACTGGAACAAAACCAAGAAGAAAAAGACGTGAGAGAGTTGTGTACAACATTTAGGGCTCTTTGCACTAAGGGTATCAGATACTCAGAAAGAAAAGGCTAAGGGGATGAAAAACACTTTTTACAGCCTTATGAAGCTAAAAGAAAAATAATAGGAATCCAAAGCTGTAAAACTCTACACATTCCCTAAGGCCCCATAAAGGCTGTATACCAGCAGTAACACAATACTTTCACAGACCTAATAACTGATTGAAGCCTTCTGTGTAGCCAGAAAATAGATAAAAGTGATCCTAGATTGCTATTGTTTCACAGGTACCTGGCAGTAGTAAGAAAAAAAAAATACCCTGAAGAAACCTAGTATCACCTTGACTCATGAATTAGTTGGTAAATTTTTAAAATAAAATGTAACATTAAAAAACTAACATAAATGTAAGGCAATGTATAAGTACATGGTGAACTATAAATATTGAAGTTACAAGGCAGACTTAAAAATAAGTATGTTTTCTTGAATCAAGGATATTTTAAAAACATTTTTTGCAGATAATACCAAACTATTAATAATAATACAACTAGTTTCAAAAATGTACCTTGATTTAATGACTTCACATTGTATGAATGTATAAAAACATCACCATTTTACTCCATAAGTGCAATACTATTATGATTTGTCAATTAAAGTAATATATATATTAAAAAATATATAAATTCAACAGCTAAAATCTATGATATATAAAATTACTAACAATTAGACACAGCTGGAAAGAAAATGAATACAGTGCAAAAGAGTTAGAATAATTTTTCCACAACAAAGCAGAAAAAAGTAAAAAGACTAAAATACTAAAATAAGAAAACAAAATACTACTAAGAGAAACATAAGATAATTTGAAATTTTCTAACATATGAGTAACTGAGTCCCAGAAAAAACAAAACAAAACAAAAAAAACCCCAGCAATTTAAGGTAGAAAACATTTTTAAATATTTGACATAAGGTAAGAGTTTAATCAAATGTTAATAAAACTATTAACAAAATTTTAAGATACCTAATAACACACCAAAAGAATAATAATAAAAAAAAAAAGAACCTACATTTGGACACATCACAAGTTGAAAAATCAAAAGACAGAATTTTCAAAAGCAGTAAGAAACAGAAAAAAATACAGACAATGCTAATACAAGAACAAAATCAAACAGTTCCCTTTTAAACAGAAATACGTAAAACTAGATGACAAAAAAACATGTATCTTTGTAGCACACTGTATTAGTATTCTCTAAGTGGGAAAGAACTAATAGGATATATATAGAATCAGTATGTAATCACACATCTTGCCATTTCTCCTTACATGCAAAGTGCACAACCAGGTACACGGCTCGAAGTTCTTCCCACTGAGAGGATTTCCTTTCACTAGCTGTCCTTCAAGGATGTCCTAGAAAGCAGCTGCAGTGCTGCAGTGCTGCAGCTGCCCTCTTTCAGGTAGTGACTGCATATCACGCAGACCCATCTGTGAACCAGGCCCTAGTCTTCTCTTCCTTTGTCAACTGGTCATAGGGCACTCCCCATGAGATCATTGGTGCAGGATGGGGGAGAGAAGATAGGTTGGCAGGAGTGGAGACCTTGTGCATTTGAGCCACTTTCTTGTGTAACTTATTTGTGCCTTCGGGACCTGCTCGAGCATGATCATATACTGACACTTCCATTTCATGATGGAATGTTGCTGTGCACAACCCACTTTATGGCTAGATGCATCAGAAAGCACCTAGTTCATGATAGGCAGTTCAGGTCATATGATAACTTGATGACCCATGGTAGCATGTTCAGTTTCCACTAAAGCCCAGTAACAGGTCAAGAGACTTCTCTTTTCTCAGTTAACATCTCAGAGCTGGAACGTTCCACATTCCCCAGCAGCGTGTGGGGGCCGAGTAAAGTTTACAATTCCGACTAAAAATCACCCTGTGTCTGGCTTATCTGAATCCCTTACCCACCCTACACCACCACCCCACTCCTATTTATTCAGCACCACACTACCCAGGAAATACACTAGCAAATTGTGCAATGGAATCAAATCCACACTTTTCTTTAGATTCTTGCAACTGTATCATATGTAATAGTATCACTTTTTCTACATTTTGGTCGAATAAATTTTTACATAAACTAAAAAAAAAAAAAAAAAAAAAGAGCTGTCTCTCAAAGGAGAGTAGTTATCTGCAGAAGATGGCAGGGCGTTGCACCAAAATCCTAGAGTCCTCGACTGTGATTCACCTATAGGAACCTGCCAAAGGCTCAAAACAGCATCACTATCTGCTATTGAAATCTGAAGCACCATTGGATCTGCTGAGTCATATGGGCCAAGTGGCAGAGCAGCTTGCACAGCAGCCTGGACCTGTTGTAGAGCTTTCTTCTGTTCTGGACCCCACTCAAAACTGGCAGCCTTTCAGGTCACTAAATAAATGGGCAGGAGTAAGACACCCAAATGAGGAATATGTTGCCTCCAAAATTCAAATAGACCCACTCGGCACTGTGCCTCTTTCCTGGTTGTAGGAGGAGCCAAATGCAAGCAACTTATCCTTTACCTTAGAAAGAATATCTCAACAGGCACCACACTACTGTACCCCTAGAAATTTTGCTGAGGTAGAAGAGCCCTGAATTTTAGTCATTTTTGTTTCCCATCCTTTGTCATGAAATGTCTCACCAATAAGTCCAGTGTGTTTGCTACTTATTGCTCAATGTATCCAATCAGCATAATGTCATCAAAGCAATGGACCAGTGCGATATCTTGCAGAAGCAAAAAGTGATAAAGGTCTCTCCGAATAAGATTATAACACAAAGCCAGAGAGTTGATATACCCCTGAGGTAGGATAGGAAACATATATTGCTGGCCTTGCCAGCTAAAGGGAAATTCCTTCTAGTAGACCTTATGCGCAAGAATGTAGAAAAACACATTTGCTAAGTCAATGGCTGTATACTAGGTACCAGGAGATGTGTTAATTTGCTCAAGCAATGAATCCACATCTGTACAGCAGCTGCAATTGGAGTCACCACTCAGTTAAGTTTATCATAATTCACTGTCATTCTCCAAGACCCATCTGTCTTCTGCACAGGCCAAATGGGAGAGATGAACAGGGATGTCTTTCAGGTCTTTGATGGTGATCTAATCTCTGCAATCCCTCCAGGGATTGATATTGTTTTTGATTTACTATTTTTCTAGGTATAGACAACTCTAATGGCTTCAATTTGGCCTTTCCCACCATAATAGGCCTCACCCTACCAGTCAGGGAGCCAATGTGGGCATTCTGCCAACTGCTAAGTATGTCTATGCCAATTATGCATTCTGGCACTGGGAAAATAACCACAGGATGAATCTGGGGAAACATTGGACCCTCTGTAAATTGTCCCTGAGCTAAAACTCCATTAATTACTTGACATCCACAAGTCCCTGCTTTAACTGGAGGACCACAATAAGATTTTGGGTCCCCTGGAATCATATCAGCTCAGAGCCAGTGTCCAGTAGTCCCTGAAATCTCTGATAATTTCCCTTTCCCCAGTGCACAGTTACCCTGGTACAAGGCCAGAGGTCTCCTTGGGGAAGGATGGGATAATAATTAACTGCATAAATTGTCAATAATGTAGTGGCATTCTTCCTCAAGGGGATCTGGCCTCCCCTTCATCGAAGGGTTCTTGATCTGTAAACTGGCTCAAGTCTAGAAACTGATTGAGGGGCCATGATTCTCTGTTTTTATAATTCAATTAGTCTTTTGTCCATTCAACCTAGATTTTTCTGTTTGCACAATTTTTAGGTTTCCTATCAATTTCACTTCTAGGAATACCATGATTAATTAACCAATGCCAGAGCTCTACAAGAGTCAGACTATTCTGATTGCCACTTTGCCTAGCCTATGCTGTCCATTATAGTAGCTACTCCCATCTTGCCTTTGACAGTTGAGTGCTGCCACTTGACTCCTGCCATCTCAGGATTCAATTATTCCCACTGTATTTAAATTTTGTAGTTGAGTGACTGTGGTTCCCAACCTTGGATCTGACAAACAGAAAAGAGTAATTACAGGGCTCTTCAAAGATGCAGGTGCTGCCCTCACAAATCTATTTTGCAAGGCATTGGTCAAGGGTATCCCTTCTGGACCCACCTAGCTAAGATGAGTAGGTCTAAAGTAATTAATCCACTCCACCATCCCAATCTCACTAAGCCTTGGGATCTCTTCCTCTACATTATACCAAGGGAGATCAGGCGTTTCCATCTCACTCACAGTGGGCCATCTTTTAATCTGTATTTCAGTTAACCAAGCAAATAAACTATTGGAACATTTTTTTAACTCCCTGATATGCAACATTAAATGTAGAGTCCCTAGTTAGTGGGCCCAAATCAATAAATTTAGCCTAATCCAACCCTGTGTTCCTTCCACTATTATCCCATATTCTTAATATCCATTCCCATGCCTGTTTTCCAGATTGATGTTTATGTAAATTAGAGAACTCACAGTTCTTTTTGAGTGTAGCATACCTCTTCATGAGTCACACTCTCAACCTCACCTCTAGGGGTCCTCTGGAAATTTAGTCTAGTTATAGGTCTAGAAGCAAACAGAGGTGTTGGGGGTAGTTTGTGATGAGAATTAACATTATCTTGCCTGGCAACTGCCTCAGGGGAGGTCATCACTGTTGCCTCAGGGAGCACAGGGTTTATCTCCTCAGACAAAGGTGGAAAGACTGATGGCAGCATGGGTAAGGGAGGGGATGTTGCCACTACTGGAGATGGGGAAGTTGTTCCTTTTGGTGAGAAAGTTTCATCAGAGTTTACAAACTCAGTGTCCTCAGCTTCATTAGGGTCTTCCTGCACGTTCCCATTCCAAGTTGCAGGGTCCCATTCTTTTCCAGTCAATGCTCTCACTTTAACAGTAGATACCTGGTGAACCTGTGCATGTATCTTTTGTTGCAGATCAGTCACTTGCACGATAAGAGTCTGTGTCTGTTTTTCCACAACTTCAGCTCTTCTCTACAGGAGATAAGACTCACATTCAGGGCAGTCTTAGCAGATTGGAGGCTCAGTATCTGCTTCTCAAGCTGGGAGACAGAATTCCTGAGTTCATTTTCTTTCATAACTTTGTTCACTGAACTTAGGAGCAACTAACCAGCATCATTATGTTCCTTGGTTCTCCACATATGGTCAAAGGTATTATATATAGAGTCACTAAACTCCTTTCCTTTCACAAGTAGTGAATCAGAAGTGTCAAATGTATTTATTTTGCACAACTCTCTAAACAGTTCACGCCAAGGACTATCTGATAGCCAAGGACTACCAGTGTTCTCAATACTAGTAGAAGTAGTCCTTAGCATTTTTGGGTCTAATCACATTAAGCAGCCAACTCCAGAAACCCCAAAACCAATGAAAGAATTCTGTCCTTATAATCTGTTCCTCCAGAACTACTCCTGATACCAAAATCTGTATTAATTAGGGTTCCATGGAGAGACAGAACTAATAGAACCAAATGTGTGTGTGTGTGTATATATATATGTATGTATGTGTGTGTATATATATATAAAATTGGATTAATACACACACACACACACAGATACACACACACACATACACACACACACACACACAGAGTTCATTAAGTATTAACTTACATGATCACAAGTTCCCACAATAGGCTGTCTGCAAGCTGGAGGAGCAAGACGAGCCAGTCCGAATCTTAAAACTGAAGAACTTGGAGTCTGATGTTCAAGTATTCCTGGAAGCATCCAGCATGAGAGAAAGATGTAGGTTGGAAAGCTAGTCCCATCTCACTTTTCCACATTTTCCTGCCGGCTTTATATTCACTGGCAGCTGATTAGATTGTGACCATCAGATTAAGGGTGGATCTGCCTTCCTCAGACCACTGACTCAAATGTTAATCTCTTTTGGCAACACCCTCACAGAGCAATCCAGGATCCATAATTTGCATCCTTCAATCCAATCAAATTGATGCTCAGTATTAACCATCACACACAAACAGAACATTTTTTAAAAATTGTAGTATACTGTACCATAAAGCAACTGTCAAGACATTTCAAAGATAGAAATCATACAACGCATGCTTCCTGAACCAATAAAATAAACTGCAAATTAATAAAATGATATGTTTTCTTAATATTTTGAAATTAACACAAAGGTCTAAAACGAATTTAAAAAAAAATAGAAGACATTCAATCTGAATAGTATAAAATACTGCAACAATAAAATAATAAATACTTTAATATTATAGTATCAATTTTAAGAAATTCAATAAAAAGGCCGAGCATGGTGGCTCATATCTGTAATCAAAGCACTTTGGGAGACTGAGGCAGGCTGATGGCTTGAGCTCAGGAATTTGAGAGCAACTTGGACAACATGGCAAAATCCTACCTTTAAAAAATAAATAAATACAATAAAAAATGAAATTCAAAAAAGAAGTAAGTCAGATTAAAAGAAAATCATAAAAAAGAAGATAACAGCCAATAGTAAAAGGGAAAAAGACTTGAACATCCAGTGAAAATATAAAGGTCACTAATTCTTTCAGTAATCTCAGAAATGTAAATCAACTCACTACATGGTAACGAAGAAAAAAATCTGGCAATACCAAGTGTTGATAAGAATGTGGAACAACGGGCTTTTAGTAGAATCCCTGTGTGAAAGACAATCATTTCACAGGATCCATTAGAGCAGAATATATCCATATATTATAAGACAAATTTCTTTACACTTAGCTGTGTATCTAACAGTATTAGATATATGTGCACACAAGGAGATGTATATAAGAGGGCTCATATAGAATTATCTATAATATCCTAAAACTAAATAAAATCATTGTTCACCAACAGAAGAATAGGTAAATCATTGTTTCTATTTGTAAAGAATGGAAAATTATACAGTGATAAAATAGAATAGATTTTAGCTTCACATAATAATGTGAATAACTCTCACAAACAATATTGAGTGAAAAACAGATTCTTTCTGTATTACTTTAGTTATATAAATTATGATGAAAAGTAAAGAAGTAACATAGTCAGAACCATAATTACGTCTTGGAGAAGTGAGAAGTATGTGATTTGAAAGGTACAAATAATAGGCTTCAGGGATACTGGAAATGTTTCATGTCATGCCAGCTTGCTGGTTACATGAGTATTTACTTTAAAAGCATTCATTAAACGGTAAGTTTTATTTATTTATAGAATATTTTATATGTAACTTTTTTCTATTAAAACCTAGAAAAACAGAATCATTCAACCAAATAGAGTGAAAAACAAATAAATAAAATTATGAAAGAACATTTTAGACAAAGAACAAATAATATAATAAGTTTCAGAAGAAAAAAGAACATACTAAAAGGAAGAGAGGATTTAAGATAATTTACCCAGACTGAGGAAAGTTAATGTGTTCTAGCCATAGAAGTCAGGCAGAAATAGATATGTCTAAAGCAAAATTACATGTCAAGTCTTAGGTCTTGCCTTGACACAGGACCTTCTAGAAATAAAATTAAAACCAGCCTAAGAAATTGTGGGCACTACTGGCTACCTAATGATTGAAAAAGGAGTAGATACTGGCCATAATCTAAACATTTTTCATGGTAACTTATAGTAATACAAGGTGAAAATCCTTGATCATGATGTTGGGGAATTACATACAATGAAGAAATTACATGACAGTACTAGCCAAACAAGAATTTTAAAGTTCTTCTTATCACTTCTCACTTTTCATGCCCCAACTTTAGAGAGATTAAAGCTTTGGGAAAAGCGTCATGAATAAATGTTTAACATCATTGACATTGTCTCACTGTGAAAACTTGAGTTTTTAATGGAATATTTATATATTGTCAGAGGATAAGTTTATCAGGGTTAGGGACATTTCTATATGGTGCTTTGGGTGGATATCTGGAACACAGCAAACTAATTTTCCTTTTTTTAAAAAAAATAATTTTTTTGTTTAAATACCCACATTGATGATGTGGTAATTTTTTTCAAAATCGTAAACCAATAAAAGTAATGCATAGCCTACTAGTAAGTTAGAAACTCTATGAAAGTTTTGTATATAAATCCATTATTTTTGTTCGTGTTTTTATTTTTCTTTGTGAGTAATGCTGCAAAAGAATTACAGACAGCTTATTTTGCATCACTTTTGCTTTGTGGAGTAACAGTTCCAAATGTCCAAATGTAATATAATTATTTCATCTTGATGACTTCAAATTTATGGGCACCTTTCCCAAAATAGGATTGTGATCATACTATTATTCATTGAATTTTAATTTTATCATGCTTATGCTAAATCATTTCTTTAATTATGATTGGGCTAACCATATGTTCAACCCCATAAATGACAAACTAATGACAAGTAGCATTGTCTGTTCTAGAGGCCAATGAGAATTAAACACAAGAGGCAGCTTTGAAGAAAGAGAGCACTTAGCAAAACTTGTATTAACATTTTACTTAGAAAATGTCAAGGAGTCCTGGAAGCAATTTGGCCCATTTTCACTTGTGGGTATCAATGCCTTCAATATAATTTTAAACTATTCCAGTTGAGTTTTTCTAATATAAATTAGATGTCAGTGTTCTAGATTCCACATTGTGCCTGACCTACTGTGCCTTCCACTCCACTCTATATTCTATCATTCTCTCTAAATTATAATCAGGAATGTAAGAACTCCCTACCCCTTTAAGATCTGTGGATAAAATATAACATCTCTGATATGAGTATCTAGTTAAATGATAGGTAGTCTAATACAGTGGCAAACAACAATAACAACAACAACAGCACTGACTGAGAAGACAGTTAGATACAGGAAGCTTATCAGTACTGCCCGTTATGTCTTTTTGGGCAAAAACTAACTTACTTTCTTTCTTTCTCTTTCTTTCTTTCTTTCTTTCTTTCTTTCTTTCTTTCTTTCTTTCTTTCTTTCTTTCTTTCTTTCTTGGCAAAAATTCTAATCACTCTAATGCAATGTTGTTCTCATTGAAAAACTAACTAATCATCAATTAGCAGAGCTCTGGTATCATGTTGGTCATTATGATCATTATAAAGAATAAACAAATAATAACTGTATTAGAAATAATAAATTTGGTTCTTATCTATTTATATACTCAAACATCCTCATATATTCATGTAATTATTATTTCATGTCCATAATTTTTTTACCTCAACAAAATCACTGGACATCTTATTATGTTTTAGAATTCAGGGTACCAGCTTAGTTGACAACCCCTGCAGAGTCAGAAGGAGCACCGAATGTCAACCGCATTCATATTTCTGTAGAGATACATTTGTTTTTTACATATCTAAAATTTTCATGTGTAATTTTACTTTTTTGATATTTCTCCATTTGTTGAATATTTTCCTTTTTAAAAAATGTCTAATTATAAAAAAAATAGAACATTCCATAAAGTAAAAAGACAAAACTTACAGCTTAGTGCTCTTTTAAAGTAAATATGCATCTGCTGGGCGTGATGGTGCACGCCTCTAACCTCAACACTTTGGGAGGCTGAGGCGGGCGGATCACCTGAAGTCATGAGTTTGAGACCACCCTGGCCAACATGGCGAAACATCATCTCTACTAAAAATACAAAAATTATTTTTTTGTTGTTTTGGGGTGTGATAGCACACACCTGTAATCCCAATTACTTGGGAGGCTGAGACAGGATAATCTCTTGAACCTGGGAGAGGGAAGTTGGAGTGAGCCGAGATAGAGGAACTGAACTCTAGCCTGAGCAACCGTGAGACTCCATCTCGAAAATAAAAATAAATAAATAAAGTATGCATGTAACCAGCAATCAGACATGACATGAAACATTGCCAACAACCCCAAAGCCTACCATTTGCATCCTCCAAATCACAAACTCCTCCCTTCTCCAAAAAGCATTTATGGTTCTGATGGTGAATTAGACTTCTGTGCTTTTTCTTCATAATGTATGTAAATGAAGTCACACAGATTAAAACAATTAGACAAATTTCTTCTGTATGAATTCACAATTGTTAGGTAACATTGTCCCAGGCAAGCCAGGATGGAGGGTCACAGATGAAGACTGAAGATCTGTATCAATGAAGCATTCTTCTTGGTATTTTGGAAGTTAAAATTATGAATTTTATATGTTTGATTATTTGCTTATTTGTTTAGTTATTTATTTACTTAACTACTTACTTTCTTGTGTACTTATTTATGCCACAGCTTAGTTCCATTAAAATATAAGTGAAAGGCAAGGTGATTTCTTTTTCAGAAGTTAATATGAAGGCAAAATCTGTGTTTAGTAAGTAACTATGTCTGTACATCGCTTTCCTAATCTATGAAAAACAAGTTAATACTATTACATGTATAGATTGTTTTGAAGATGAGTTAATATATATTAAGATCTTACTAGCTAAAAACACTCAGAAGTATAAAATAGTATAATATATTTTCTACATTGTAATTTAACTTAGAGTAAAATATAATTTAAAGTACAGGTGTACACAATTAACTCAAATGACTTTATCATGATTTTTCTTGAATAAACTCTCCTCCTTTCAGTTATATGGCCAGATTTACCTTCATTGCAAATTTTGTTTTTATCTCTGTAAATTGTATGTGGCCATTTGATTTTTTGGTGATGATGAGCAAACATGCCACTTTTAAGCAACAAGATTTAAGGAACAGCATATGTTTTCCCACCTTCTTTGACACAGTGACTAATGATGCTTAAAGGTTATAGAAGTTTGGTCAGATTGAGTCTCATGATAGAATAGTAGAAATAAGTAAAAATATATATTTCTATTACTTTAAACCGATACAACTTTTTTTTTTTTTTTTTTTTTTTTTGCTTCCAGAGCATAACCTAAATTTGGTTAGGCCTTAATCCAATGATGAATGTCTTTGAAAAAGAAGAAAATTTGGAGGTTTAGAGGCACAAAGAGAAAACGCGTGCCAATGAAGGCAGAGATTGAAGTGATGCCGGCGCAAGCCAAGAAATGCCAAGGATTTCTGGCAACTACCGGAAGTTAGGAGAGAGGCATGGAACAAATTCTACTTTAGAGAATCCAGAAGGAACCGACCTTGCCAACAGCTTGGTTTTGGACTTCTAGCCTCCTTAACTGTGAGAGGGTAAATTTATGTTCTTTTAAGCTACCTAGTTTGTGATACTTTGCTGCAACAGCCTTAAGAAACTGCAATCTGTCTATTCTACTTTCTTTCTTTCTCTTTCTTTCTTTCTTTCTTTCTTTCTTTCTTTCTTTCTTTCTTTCTTTCTTTCTTTCTTTCTTTCTTTCTTTCTTTCTTTCTTTCTCTTTCTTTCTCTCTTTCTTTCTTCTTTCTTTCTACCTCTATCTCTATTTATCTATCATCTGCCTATTATCTATCTATTGTCTGTCTATCTATCTATCTATCTATCTATCATCAATCATCTATCTATCTGTCTCTCTATTATCAGTGGCTCTCAAGTTTCAGTGTACACAGGATCCCTTAGGATTGCTTAATTTAATAACACCAACCCCCATTTTGATTTATTTAATATTTCTCGGGTAAGACTCAAGGTTTTGCAGTTTAACTGAATTTCCAAGGTGGTTTTGATACTAATGCTTCCCTGACCAAATATTGGAAAAATCAGATATAATTAATGCCCTGATTTGGTGTAGATTAACTTAATGTTATTGGTGTTATATGGGTAAATAAAGGGTATTGTCAGCAAAAGTATGTCATAAGTAAGACATTGTAGGAAAAAATGCTCAAGGTATATTCCCGGAAAGACAGAAGTATGAATTTAGTAGATTCTCAAGGTTTGTGTTGTTGATTCAGCAAAGATAGGTTGGGAAAATACTTTGGAATTCTTTAAGTGACTAGTTCTTCATGCCAATCTTAATTAAGAAGGCTCTAGAAAGACATTAGTTTTATTTTTCTTTGAGGGACTGGGGTGGTAACTTATTAATTGTGTAAAGACTATCAGGAGAGTCTTTACTGAGCTGTTGTACATAACCTACCCTTAAAAACTCTGTATAGCATTTCATATTGAAACATGGATTGTCTAATTGTGACTCCTTCTCTTACACACACAGCAGAGTCATTACATTTCAAAATTAGATCTCTTCCTGTTATGTAAAACTGAGTATCTTGGTTACCAGGTGATATTACAGAATTTAAGGATAGCTGATTTAATAGAGCTGAAGAGATGATAAATACCAAGATAATACTATGTAAAAAGATAAAATAATGTTTATCATGTTTTGAGTATCGCCCATTTACCAGCCATGAATTAAGAACTTAAATGATAGAATCTGTGTTGCTCAGAAGAACTGTCTAAGATAAAATTACATCCAATTCAAATAATTTTTTTAATGTTAAGAAAAATAATAAGATCACAAAGCAAGAATTTAAATCTGTATTTCAATTACTTCAAGCCTTGTATTTAACATAAAGAAGGACTAAAGGAAGAACAAGTGAGAGAAGTAGAAAGAGTAGAAGGAGCAAAGGAAGAAAGGAAGGAAAATGGAAGGTAGAAGGAGGAGAGGGAGGGGGGAAAACATTATTTGGTAGATAAATTATTTTTCAAAAGGAGGTATTAATTAGGAAAGAAAGAAGAGAAGTTCAGACTGTTATGTCTAAGAACAGGAAAAACAAAATGACTACTTTTTCCTCACTTTGATCATCCCTATGAAAAACAGCTTGTCAATGAACTCCACAGTAACAGCCAATCCTATATTTTCTATTAATATATTCTAACCACTGAACTAATCAATCATAGTTCTAAATTAAACTAATTTTGGACTCCCTTGATTTAAGAGGTTTTTTTTTTTTTAACATGGATTTCTGTTCTCTAAGAGACACTATTAAATTTCAGTATGTCATATCTTCCTACTCTATACCTAATTCTTTTTAACAATTTCAAGCCCATTCAATTTGACCCACAGGACTTATGTGCCTCACTGTAAATGTGAAAGTATCATATTCAATTCTAGGTTTGATTATATAAATGTTGAATGTAATACTTTTATAGGACTATTTAAAAATCATTCCACAGCCACTAACTTTTGGTTTTTGTAAGAATTCCCTTTAAGAGAGTTCATTTCGGTGGAGATATTTCAATATTTTAAAATATCAGATCACTGATTAATATCATTTTAGTAGAGGTTAAAATTTCCATTTGTATGCTCTGGGGCACAAAAACTTGCAACACCAATCCATCAAAAATGGCTTGCCACGCGCAAGGATTTTTTAAAATCCCTGAGCTATATGATTTTTTTTTTTTTTAAATTTGGTCTCATTGTCCCTTTGCCCTTTAAATTTTACACCTCTACATTACTTTGAGCCAGAGCTTTACAATTCTGCACAATCTTGCTATAGCAGTAGAGTGGTCCATTTAGTGTATAGCTAGGCTCCTATAAAAACTGCCTCAGAAGACAGGTTTTGTAGGGTTCCTTTTCAGTAAGACGGGTCTAACTTGCTGCCCCAGACTGACAGTTCTTTGCTTAACTGAGCATGCACTTACACTTGAACACATTCTAGCATTTTCATCTTAAGATTATCTTAAAGGCATTGTAAATCCCCCAGGCACTGAGCAGGGTAGGAGCCATGAAGAGAGTTTGGCCGTATCCTGTGACTCCATATTGAATATCCACTCCAGATATTATCCCCTTTCTTCATTTTTTACCTTTTTCATATCTGCGTCTTATGAATCCAGAAGCAATAAAGAGAAGTATAGCTAAATAATTTCCATTGGTAGAATAAGCAGTATTTAAGATGTACATTTTTCCATATATTTTCTCACAGTTTGAACCTATAAGAGGCAACTTATATCCAGAAGTGTGAATATAAAATTTGGAGAAATGTTTAAGCTTTTGAATTTTAGGTAGCAGTAACAGAATTATTTCTGGTGAGTCTTTGCAAAAGAAAGAGAAGTTGCATTACATTTTTACTCCAGGACTAACAATATGGAATCTACATAAATCATCTGATATCTAGGCTCATTTGTTTAATATTACATACAAAAACAGAAAGCATTTAATTATTCTAAACCATTTTGATGAAATGCTTTTATTCACTGAAAGAAAGTTAAAATAGCTATTATGGTCTTCCTTATGTGTCCAGTTATTTTAAATTTAAAGAAAATGAGTTCCCATAAAACATGGAAAATAATTACCAAAAAAGTCATTTATCATAAAATTTTTCTAAAATATAATTAATAAATAAAAATGATGTAAATCCTATGGACAAAGAGGGAGGGAATAAAAGTAGATAAGAAATGCCAATACATTTCTTAGAAGATAAAAAGCAGATAGATGATTCATAACTGGCTTATCACAGTAAAAAATGATGATACCAGAGTAATCACAAAAGATACTACGAAGGAGAAAAAGGCTGATTCTTTCTACAGCATCCCTGAAAAGTTCAGCAATGAATAGCACAGAGAACCTTGAAAGTTGAGGATAAAGTGTAGTTTTGAATGGATTATCACATGACAGTCTGTGAAAGAAGCAGTTAAAATACTAAATCCTCACCACCTCTACTACAAATTCCTTAAGCAAGTCCTTGAATACAATCCATATCAAACTTCTCAAAAAGTCAGAAAATTATTCCTTCATGAAAGCCTACACTTAAGACTCAGGGAAATTTTAGGGATTTCCTCTAACAGAAGTGTTTAGATGAGAGGCTTCATATCAGAGGGGGAGGCTCTGCCACCTAATTTTGTTCCTTGGCTTCTAACACATTAATACCACGTTCATCATCTAAAACAGGAAAATCCGTAGCTTCTTCACTGGAAGACTAATTGGAAGAAAAGTCCCTTCAAAAACAAAACAAAACCTTGAAAACTATAGTAGACATTACATCTTCAAATGGAAGAGCTAATCAAAAGGTGGGTAAACTTCTATCGCAACAGGCCAGAGAGCAATTATTTTAGGCATTTGCAGTTCAAGAGGCAAAATAAAGGATATCATATAGTCACTTATATAACAAGAGAGAAACAAATTTCACAACATTTTAATGGTAAAATTATAAATTTAAAAATGATAATAGTATATGCATAGTTTTCATAAAACAGGTCTACTAATGAGAAAAATCAAACTTGTTTTGGAATAAACATTTTATTTAAAAGCAGTTCAAAATATGTTTTCTATTACTAAAATTCATTGCAAAAGTTTATCTATTAACACTTATCTTTAATGAGATTCTATATATATGATTTTTGAAACTGTTGTTTTACACATATAGGTATTGAAAAATAATAATTCCAGTCCATAAGCATATTATCTTTTAAGCTTTTATTCTGAAAGAATTATAGATTCACAAAATGTTGAAAAATTATACAGAATTTCTGCAAATCTTCCACCAATTTTCTACCAATAGCAACACTTTACACAAATAGTACAACATCACAACCAAGAAAATGACATTTGTATATACAACATTCAAGCCACCAGTTTTACATGCACTCATTTGTGCATACATACATAACTTTGTGTTGTATGCGATTTTATTTTATGTATAGAGTTTTGTAACCACCACCACAATCAAAATAAAGAACTATTGGATAATTTTGTAGTCGGCTCATCTCCTTTTATTTTCCCATAGTCCTTAATGACTGGCAATTTCAAACTGCTCCTTTATGTCTAAAATTCAATCATGTCAAGAATTTTATATGAATGAATTTATATAGTATATAATCTTCCAATATTAGCTCTTTTCTCTCAGAATAATTTCCTTGAGATTCATCCAAGACTTTGTGTGTATGTCAATAGTATGTTCCTTTCTATTGTTGAGTAGTATTGCAAGTTAATGAGTCATTCATTGAAAGGCATTTATATCCCATATGTGACTACAAATCTGTTATGGACATTGTTGTATGAAACTTGGTGTAAATATAAGTGTGGTGTCATAGATAAAAAATATATATTTATATACATAACATTCATATAACTATATGTGTGTGTATGTATATATACTATATATAAAATTGGAGATATATATATCTCCATGGGGTCGGGGTACTGCACACAGTCAGCCAGGCGCCTCAGCTGCTGTGGTAGGATGGGGAGCTGCAGGCACTGGCACAGGTGCCGGTTCTGTGTGAAGCTGGGATTGGACTCTATATATATATAGATATATATATAAAATATATAAAATTTATACATATATATATATATGTATATATATATATATATAAAATTTCTTCATGGATAAGCATTTCCAAACAAGTTTTACTGGGACCTGGGTGAAAGAAGCAGCCTTGGAAGTTACTGATAAAATATTTAATTTTCCAATTTAGATGTTTGTATTTCAAAGCAGCATGAGATTGGAGCCATGGATACATTCCATGGGATTTAAACTGGGTGACTCTTGTCTTATCTTCACCCTGGAGACATTTATTTGTAGTTTAAAGAGAAAAATAAAATAAAATAAAAAGCTATGTTTCTTACCATCTTGCCCCAAGGAGAATTTGTTGTCTACATTCTGAGCAAAGGTTTTCCTCTCTTTCTCTGAAGTGGATGTTGAGGAAGAGCTATCCCTTTTCCATATAAACTCTCAGAGTAGTATTTTATAAGTTTCTAAACTACAGGATAGGTATCTTAATGTGTAGGGTGATATTTATTATATCTTTCATCCTTTGCATTGCTCCAAAAGGTAAATACTCTAAAATAATGATAAGCAGTATTTTACAGTAAATACATAAACCTGTAACATAGTTGTTTATTATCAAGTATTATCACAGGATCTTTGGGGTATCGCTCACCTGCCAGAAACCTCTGTAGCCAGTGGTGCCTTCTGCCTTGGTATTGCTCACATCTGCTGGGTTTGTTTCGCCCACTAGGCCCAGCAACTGTGCTCGGCTTATGCCACGGGTCCCACACCAGCCAAGGGTGCGCCAGTCCCGGAGCAGCAGGGGATGAGTGAGTGAATACGGGATCGGGGTACTGCACTCAGCTAGCCAGGAGCCTCAGCTGCTGTGGTGGGGTGGGGAGCTGCAGGCACCGGCACAGGTGCCGGTTCTGTGTGAGGCGGAGGCTGGACCAGATGCACCACAAGTGGTTTCCTCTATGGGTACCAGCGTCTGGATGAGGGAAATGCGGTGGCGGCCCGAGGGTTGGAGATGCCAGAAGCTGCTGAGACCCAAAGAGGGTGTCACAGCCCTGGCTCGGGGAGCCCCGAGGTCTGGGCTTCCTGAAGGACTGCAGCTATTCTCTCCTTCTCATAACCTGCAACGTGGTGAGTGGGGCAGCGTTTCAGTCCTGTTTGTGTTACAGCTCTTTCAGTCCCACCATTTAGCAGGTCCCAAGTTCTTTTCCCACATCCAGGAAGAATAAGGTACGTGGACAACTGGAAGGCAAGCAAGCGGGAGAGGAACTTCATTGAGTGACAGAACAGCTCTCAGGAGACCCACAGTGGGTAGCTCCCTTCAGCAGGCAGGTCATTCGACATCTGTTTCAGTCTGACTGAGTCTGGGTTTTTACCGGCTGAGGAGGGAGAATGTGTGTGCTGATTGGTCCATGGGCAGACATGGGCAGGCCCAGAAGAAGCACCATAAGTTCTCACTCCAGGCTGTGGACTTCACCTAGAACTGAGCCCAGTACCCCAGGCTTCAGACTGTCTCTGGCTTGAAGGTGGGAATTCACTGGAGGCTTGCCCCTTTTAGCCCAGGAACCCGTCTGCCTCACACCAACATGTCATCTATGGTGTCCGGGCTGTTTGTGCCAAGGGGCGCCGGCAGGCCTGCACTGAGTCACCCTCAGCTCCCAACCCTGGCCTCCCTCCCTGAGCTCCTACGTGCCCAAAGTTTCAGAGGGGGCTGACGCAGCAGGAGGAGGTAGAGGGTTAGCACTGCACGAATGTGCGCACACCTGGCTGGGTTGCAGCAGCCCCCACGCTCATCTTCAACTTTGCTCCAAAATTGGAGCAGGTGCCTGTCTTCAACTTTGCTCCAAAATTGGAGCTGGTGCTAGGGGCAGAGAAGAGCAGGAGCAGGCACTTCTCAGCTTACAGGGGTTGGGGGATTTCCCAGGACCCTGAGAGCACAAGGATGTCTGGGTCTGGAGCCGCAGCTGGGTGGCTGCAGCTGAGCCCGGGAACATGGGGCTCTTGGCCTGCCACCTCACCCCAACCCAGCCCCCTCTGGCTCTGTAGAGCACACAGCCTCAGCCATGCCTCTCCCGCTGAAGCCAGCATCCCTGCAGCAGGTGCTCCAGATGGGCTGCTGCTGCCATCAGTATTATTTTCCATACAAAATTATATGTGCTATGCTTTTATACAACTGACAAGCAGAGTTGGTTTGTTTAAACCAACATCACCACACACACATGAGTTATGCTTTGCACTATATTACAATACCTATGACACCACTAGGTAATAGAAATGTGCAGCTCTCTATTATAATCTTATGGGACTATCATCAGATACGTGATTTGCGCTTGACCAAAATACCGTTATGTGGTGCGTGACTGTACTTAACATTTAAATAAATGGACTGCTGTTTTCCAGCGTAGATGCACTCTCTTACAGAAACATCATGAAAGTTTCAGGTTTTCTGCATTCTTATCAACATTTGATATTATTCTCTTATTTAAAAAAGTTGTGCCTGTCCTAATAAGTATATAACAATATCTCGTGGGATTCAATTTACATTTCTGCAATGGCTAAAGATATTAAATCTTTTTTCACGTACTTTTTTCATGTACCTACTTACCTAGATTCAGCATATTCTCTTTGATAAAATGTCTATGCATGTCTTTTACTCATGTTCTAATTGTATTGATTGTCTTTTACTCATGTTCTAATTTGTATTGATTTTTTGTTCTATAGTAGAGTTTTTAGAGTTCTTTATATATTCTAGATTCACGTCTTTTAACATAGATGGATTGCAAATACTTTCAATCTGTAATGTGTATTTTCATCCCCTTTGCAATCTCAAAGCAAAAGTTTTCAGTTTTTATAAAGTTCAATATATAAATTTATTTTATGTAACATGTTTTTGGTGTCTAAGAATTATTCACTTAGTTCTGGATCATAACTTCCTCCTGTCCATATTTATATCTAAAAGTTTTAGAGTATTTTGTTTTACATATAAATTTATGATTTATTTCAAACTAATTTTTAAATATGGTGAGAGGTGTAAAAGTTTCTATTTATTATGGACTACAAATTTCTAATTGCTATAGCACAAGTACTTGAAGTTATTTCTTTTTTTAATTAGTTTGGTAAAATTGTCAAAATTATCATGCATTTACAGATCTATTTCTGGGTTCTCTACTGTGTTCCATTAATGGATGTCTCTCTCTCTATATATACATATTTAAAACATTGCTTTTACCGTTATAGCAATATATTACAAATAGACAAAATTGGTCAAAAGTATATCTCCGATTATTTTCTTTTGCAAAATTTCAAACTTTAAATGCTTTTAAAAATTTAGTTTGCTTTGTATTTACAGGGTGACTCAGTTATTTATTTCATACTGGGTGCTTTTCATAAAAGTGATCTATTTTATCTAAGTTGTTACATTAGAGATATTCATGGTATTATTTTATTGTATTGCATGTCATATCTATAATAAAATCTCCTATTTTATTCCTGATATTAGCAATTTGTGTCTAATCTCATTTTTATCTGTCAGTCTTGCTAAAATTTTAAGAATTTCTTTTTTGAAAGAACCAGCATTTTATTTTATTAATTAAATCATTTTGCTGGTTTCTGATTATATTTAATATATTCTGCCTTCCGTTCACTTTGGTTTTATTTTCTTTTAGTATTTCAGTTCTATTTAGGTGGGAGCTTAGATTATATAGTTAAGACATGTTATCATTTCCTTTTTTCCAATAAAAAACCCTAACTTTTAATTTTGTTGATCTTTTTTTCATAGTTTCAATCTCATTTATTTCTGCTCTGATCTTTATCATTTCTTTCATTATACTAATTTTGGGTTTGGTTTATTTTTGCTTTTCTAGCTCCTTGAGGTACATCATTAGGTTGTATATATGAAATTTGTCTAGTTTTTTTGATGTAGGTATGTGTTGTTATAAACTTGTCTGCAAATACTGATATTCTGAATCTCATAGGTGATATCCCATATGCTTTTTTTCCTATTTTTATTTATTTCTAGAGAATTCTACATTTTCTTAATTTCTTACTTGACTCATTGGTCTTTCATGATAATGTTGTTTAATTTCCATGTATTTGTGCATTTCTAAATATTCTCCTTGTTATTCACTCCTAGTTTTATTCCATTGTGATCAGAAAGTATATTTTATATTATTTCAATTTTTAAAAATTTTTTGAGTTGCTTTATGTGCTAACATATGGTCAAACCTGGATAAGATTTAATGTGTTTATGAAAATAATGTGTGTTCTGCAGTTGTTGGGTGAAATGTTCTACAAGCATCTACTGGATAAATTTGGTCCATGGTACGGTTGAAATTCAATGTTTCTTTGTTTTTCTGTCTTGATGATTTATCCGATGCTGGAAGCAGGGTATTAAAGTCCTCAACTATTATTGTATTGGAGTCCATCTTGCTCTTCAGATCTAATATTTGCTTTTTATATCTGAGTGCTCCAGTGCTGGGTGCACATATATTTACAATTGTTATATCCTCTTGCTGAATTGACCCTTTCATTTCTACATAATGTCCTCCTGTCTCTTTTTATAAGTTTTATTTAAAGTCTATTTTATATATTAGTATAGCTATTCTTGCTCACTTATGATTTGTATTTGCAAGAAATATCTTTTTCCATCCCTTTACTTTTAGTGTACACGTGTCTTACAGGAGGGGTGGGTTTCTTATTGGCAGCATATTTTAGGGTATTTTTTTTGCCCATTTGGCCAGTCTATATCTTTTAATGGGAGAATTTAATCTGCTAACATGCAAGGTTATTATTAATAGGTGAAGACGTGCTCTATCATTTTATAGTTTTCTGGATTTTATTTGGTGTGTTCTTTTGTTTTTTTTAATCCTATCTCATTTTTTGTGATTTTTTGTTTGTTTTTGTTTTGTTTTGTTTTGTTTTAGTAATGAGGTTTGATTCCTTTATCTTTCTCCTCTATATATCTGCTCCTCCAGTGAGTTTCATAATTGTGCATCTTTTTATGATAATGGTGATCATCTCTTCACTTCCAGATGCAGGATTTCCTTAAGCATTTATTGTAAGACCAATCTAATGATGATTAATTTCCTTAGCTTTTGCTTGTCTGTGAAAAACTATTTCTCCTTCATTTCTGAAGAACAGTTTTTTGCTGGGTATAGCATTCTTGACTGAGAAGTTCTTTTATTTATTTATTTATTTTCTTTAACACTTTCATTATATTATTCCATTCTCTCCAAGGCTTTAAGATTTCTGAGAAATCTGTTGTTAGTCTAGTTGAGATTCCTTTATACGTGATCTGATGCTTTTCTCTTGCTATTTTTAGAATTATTTGTGTTTGACTTTTGATAGATTGAGTATAATGAGCCTTGGAGAGAATCTGCTTGGGTGTGATACATTTGAAGATCTTTGAGCTACTTGGGTCTGAATGTTCATCTCTCTCCCAAAATTTGAGAAAATTTTCAGTTATTATTTTATTCAATATGTTTCCTATAGCTTTTCTTTCTCTTTTCTTTGTGGAATCCACATAGAGTCCCCAAATATTTGATTAATAGTGACCCATGATCCCTGTAGACTTTCTTCATTCTTTTTATATTTCTTTTTTATTTTATTTGTCTGCCTGGACTATTTCAAAATATATGTTTTCAAGTTCAGAGATTGTTTCTTCTGCTTAGTCTAGTCATTTGTTGCAGTTCTAGATTATATTTATTTCACTCATTGATTTATGTTTGCTTCGTTTTTATATAAATCGTTTTATTGAATTTCTCATTTGGATTATATTTTTTTTCTAATTTTTTTTTTTTTTTTTTTTTTTTTTGAGACGGAGTCTCGCTCTGTCGCCCAGGCTGGAGTGCAGTGGCGCAATCTCGGCTCACTGCAAGCTCCGCCTCCCGGGTTAACGCCATTCTCCTACCTCAGCCTCCCGAGTAGCTGGGACTACAGGCGCCCGCCACTGCGCCCGGCTAATTTTTTTCTATTTTTTAGTAGAGACGGGGTTTCACCATGGTCTCGATCTCCTGACCTTGTGATCCGCCCGCCTCGGCCTCCCAAAGTGCTGGGATTACAGGCGTGAGACACCGCGCCCGGCCTTCTAATTTTTTTTTTTAATTGCCTTTCTGTATTCTCTTATATCTTGTTGAGTTTCCTTAAGATTATTATTTTGAATTCCTTCTCTGGTATTGTGTATATTTCTTATTTCTTTGGGTCTGTTACTTAAGAATTATTGAGTTCCTATTGAAGTATATGTTATCCTTTTTTATTTATGTCTATTGTGTTCCTATATTGATATCTGCACATCTGGTGGAATAGTTACATCTTCCAATTATATAAAGTATGTTTAATAGGGGAAGACTTATTCCTATAAGTGGATCCTGAGGTGAATTGAGGGGGGTGCATTAGCTTTGGTTCTGGGTAGATGATGGTAGTGTAGTCTCTGCATAGTTTATTTAACTGTAATACGTCTTGGTGATGTTTGTGAGTGTCTCAGTGGCAAAGACTGTGGCAGTTTTTAGTCATGGTGGAATAGCTTTGCCAGGGCTAGACTCACCGGTTTGTCCCTCAGGCTGGGTACATGCATGCGCTTGGAGGGTCTGCCAGCTCAGGGACTGGCTTGCTGGGGTTGGAGATACTAGGCTGTTACTCCAGTCTAGGACTTATATATGTAGTGGTTCATCTGACTCAAAGTTATGTCTGCTCAGGGCAGTTCTGCTAGGCTGTTGTGTAGCAGCTTGGGTCATGGATTGGGGCACAATTTGTGACCCATATCTGGAGCAGTGCAGCTGCCTGAATTCCAGGCAACTTCTCAGTCTGAGCTCATGGCTTGTGAAGACTGTGTGATTCTCCTGTAGTAAGAACAGCAGATGTACGTAGTGGCAATGGGAGACAGATGAATTTATCTGTCTACCTTTTCCTCACAATCTTGATACTGAATCAGTCCTGCAGGAGAGATGAAACAGCAGAGACCAGATGCCTTGTTTCCTTTTCTTCATAGTCATCCTGGACTTCTAAGTACCACAGTGACGTCACTATTATCTTGCTGTACTCTAGTACTCTGTATCCAACACTCCAGTTAAATTTTAGCTATTATTTGTTGTTGTTTGTCTCTTCTTGTGTGGTGGTGAGCACTGGACACTTCTAGTGAGCCATCTTGCTTATGTCACTCTCATTTCCACTGTAAGCCTTTAGTAGCATAAATATGTTTCTTTTACAGTATCCCTAAAAATTTGAAATGTTGTTTTTATTTTATTGTTATATTTGTTCTGTTGTTTTTAACTTCACTGGAGACTTCTTTTTTTGACTCACTTATACTTTTCATGCACTTTAAAATTGTTTTATTTCGAAGTTTTTGAAAGTTTTCTGTTATCTGTTATTGATGTTTAATGTTATTTCATGTGGTTAGAGAATATAGTCCAGATTATTTTAACTCATACAAATAATTTACATATATTTTATGAGCCAAAATATGGTCTGTCTTGGTGACCATTTATGGACACTTAAAAATAGTGTTAATTTTGTTGTTGGTGGGTGAAGTGTGCTGTACATGCCATTTATACCCTGTTGGTAGATAATGTCTTTACATTTCTGTATCTTTGCTGTTTTTCTCTTTTGTAGTTCTGTCAATCATTTTGAGAGTATTTTTTTTAAATATCTGGTTATATTTTTAAATTTTCACTTTATTTCCATCAGTTATTTTTTTGTATTATACTTGAAAACTCTGATGTTTGGAACATTTAAGATTGTTATGTCTTTTTGATGAGTTGACACTTTCATTATTGCTTAATGTCCCTCTTCATCCTTGAAAATTTTCATTACTGTGAATTGTATTTTATTCTAACATTATTAAGCCATTCCTGTCTGCTTTTGATGAAAATTTTTTTAGTATATATTTTATTTTATTCTTATATTTCAAATCAGTTTCTTGTAGACAGAATACAGCTGATTCATACATTTTAAATCCTCTATCTCAATCTCTGACTTTGAACTGGTGCATCTGGAACATTTATATTTATATTCAATGTAATTATCCATATATTAAGGTTATGTTTATCCTTTTATTGTATGTTTTCTATTTATCTCTTACATTTTGCATTCCTCTGTTTTACTTTTCCTTCATTAGTGTGGGTTTTTTTTTTTTTTTTTTGAGACGGAGTCTCGCTTTGTCGCCCAGGCTGGAGTGCAGTGGCCGGATCTCAGCTCACTGCAAGCTCCGCCTCCCGGGTTCATGCCATTCTCCTGCCTCAGCCTCCCGAGTAGCTGGGACTACAGGCGCCCGCCACCACGCCCGGCTAGTTTTTTTTTGTATTTTTTAGTAGAGACGGGGTTTCACCTTGTTAGCCAGGATGGTCTCGATCTCCTGACCTCGTGATCCGCCCGTCTCGGCCTCCCAAAGTGCTGGGATTACAGGCTTGAGCCATCGCGCCCGACCTGGTTTTTTTTTTTTTTTTTTTCCATTCTGTTTTTGATTATCTCTAGAGATTCGTACTATATCTCCATGTAAAGTTTTAGGAGTCACTGTATTTTATTATATATGCATAACTTATCAAGACATTAGTGTCAAAATAAATAAATAAATAACAATACTAACACATTCCTTGCCTCCATTTAGGTTTCTTTGCCCTCTCTCCTTTTTAGTATAGTAGTAAATATTTTCTCTATGTGCAATAAGAGTCATATCAGATAATGTTTTTAATTTGGCATCCACAATCTAATACCATATAGAACACACAAAAACAGAATGAGAATGTATTATATTTATACATTTTTATGCTTTTTATTATTTTCATTTTTTTCTGATGTTACACAGATATTTATTTATTATTTCTTTACTATTTGGAAAACTGCTTTTAACCATTCTTTTAGGATATGTTTCTGATAGCAAATTCTGATAGTTTCCCTTTGTCTGAGATTACTTTTATTTCATGTTCATACTTAAAGAATATTTTTACTAAATATGAAAGTGTTTGTTGACTGTTACCTTATTTCAGCACTCAAAATATGTGTGTCACTTTCTATTGGTCTTCATTATTAGAGATGAGAAGTCCATTGCCATTTGCTTTGGTGTTTCTCTATATTTATTTTTTCTGTAGTCATATTTGAGATTTGTATTTGTGTTTAGTTTTCAGATATTTGATGGTGATATGCCTTGGCATGGATTTCTTTGGATTTCTTTTTTTGGATTTCTTCTACTTCTTGCATCTGTAGGGTTTTTTTTTTTTTTTTTTTTTTTGCCATATTGGAACAATTTTAGCTATTCTGGAAATCAAATTATACAAATAACAGATTTTATATTATCTCCCCTCATGAGGTTATTTTTTTCCAGTCTATTTCTTCTCTGTTGTTCAGCCTGAATATTTTTTGTTGCTCATAAAGTTGCCTTATTCTGTTTTTAGTCGTATTCAATCTTTTATTAGCCAATCTGATGGCTTTCTTACATTCCAATTGTTGTATTTTTTCATCTAAAATTTCTGTTTTCTGTTTTTATCTCCATTCATTTACTTATACTTTCATTTTTTATTTGTTCCAAGTATTTTTATAATTTTTGAAACTTTTATAGAAGTACTTATCAAAATATTTGCTACATAATTCTACTATACGACTCATCTCAATTTTGGCATCAGTCTGTTATTTTTTCTCATTCCAGTTGCACTGTTTTGTTTCTTTGTATGATAAGTAATTTTTAAATTGTGTTCAGAACATTTTGTGTTTTATGTTTGGAGTTTTTTCATATAATTCAATCTTCTCCTCTACAGGAAGTTTATGTATAGTACCTAGATACAGACTTGATGTGTATTTCCAGCGGCAGATTAGGCACCACTGAATACATGCTCATCAAAACAAAGTGCTATCTATTTCTACCTTACCATACCTGCCAAGTTAGTGTGGACATCAATAAATAATATGAGAATAAACAACTGAGTAGGTGTCTGAAATAATTAAAATTAAGTTTGTTTGTGGGAACAGAACTTACAAAGCAGTAAAGCTTGAGGAAATACATTGAATTATTTCATTAAATAGTGGAGTTTTTCTGTCATTTGAAAGTGTGTACTTGTATAAAAAACATATAGCAAAACCTGGTTAGATAATAATTGGAGATGGAAGGATCATTTTGTTTCTTTCCAATTTCTAACAACAAGAGAAATATCATCAGACAAAGTCACTACATAGAAAACAACGAAATTCCACAGAAAACATTCTAACAAAATGGCACAATCAATACTTATTCGTTTCAGATCTGTATTTGAAGATCTACCTACTAACTATAATTTATTTGTAACGCCCAGTCGATATTCATGGTGAATTTTCAGTACTTGGAGACATGTAATTGCTCATAGCAGTGAATACTTTGTCACCTGAGATGCACATTCCCAGATGAGGTCAAACAACATGGCATTGTCTTCTTGCTTCATCTCTTACACTACAAACAAGTGTTCTTTTTCCATTATATTTTCTCCAACCATGATTTTTGCATGTTTGTGCTTTCTGTTCGTATTTTGCTATTTTAAATGGTTACTAAACATAGTAAACTTGAAGTAAACACAAGTACCATAGGGAGAAAATACAAGTGTTATATAAGCTTTGTTCATATATAAATTATGGTGTAATGGTGGTTTAATTCTCCTGTCCTCACTATATTCATCATGGAATGAAAAATAAAGCTAAATTTTCTAAACAACGGGCATAGCTTTTTTTGTTTATTACATTTAGTATAACAAGTGTTGTTATTTTCCCCAAATACATTACAACTCTTGTATGCCTTCTTAAACAGAATTTTAATGAAACTATTCAATGATCATTATAATATGAAACCATTTAATGATCAATATAATATGAACTGGTCTGGCGCCATGACTCACGCCTGTAATCCCAGCACTTTGAGAGGCCCGGGTGGGCGGATCACCTGAGGTCAGAAGTCCGAGACCTGGCCAACATGGCGAAAACCCGTCTCTACTAAAAGTGCAAAAAAATATTAGCCTGGTGTGGTGGCAGGTGCCTGTAATCCCAGCTACTAGGGAGGTTAAGGCAGGGAGAATTGCTTGAACCTGGGAGTCAGAGGTTGCTGTGAGCCGAGATCGGGCCACTGCACTCCAGGCTGGGCAAGAAGAGCAGGACTCAGGAAGAAAAACTAAACAAAACAAACAAACAAACAAAAGACCCAGAATGTTATAAATAGAATGAACTCATTTGTTTCTGAAGTTAGTATAATAGAACAATGCAAAAAAAAAAATAATAAAAGCAAGATATTTCATGCAAAGTGATCTCGGGCAAACACTGCAGTCACAAGCACTGCCAGTGAGCATTCTCAGGGCAAATGGCGCAGTGGCTCAAGCCTGTAATTCCAGCACTTTGGGAGGCCGAGACGGGCGGATCACGAGGTCAGGAGATCGAGACCATCCTGGCTAACATGGTGAAACCCTGTCTCTACCAAAAAATACAAAAAACTAGCCGGGCGAGGTGGCGGGCGCCTGTAGTCCCAGCTACTTGGGAGGCTGAGGCAGGAGAATGGCGTGAACCCGGGAGGCGGAACTTGCAGTGAGCTGAGATCCGGCCACTGCACTCCAGCCTGGACGACAGAGGGAGACTCTGTCTCAAAAAAAAAAAAAAAAAAAAAACAAAACAAAACAAAACAAAAAAAAAAACACTGTATGGTTACTATATAGGTCTGGCTTGTTGGATTTTGGTTTTTGTATTTAGAGGTGGCATCATTTCCAATTAGCAATATGAATTGTCCATTTGGGGAGTGAGGTGTTTTAGAAAGAAAAAAAAGAACACTGATAATGTTAAATCATGACAAATAGTGTTCTGTTTTGGAAATAATATTGAGTATATAGAGGAGAATAGCTGAGAACCATATGATAGGAAGGAAGACAGGCTGCTGTATTATAATGGAGTCTTTTAAAAATCATGTTAAAATGCTTTAACTTTGTTGGGTAAACATTAAAATGTTTTGAGGCAAAGAGTTTGTTTAGTGCTGAAATGTGTATTCATGTTGAAATGTAGATCAGAAAAGAGAAATTTAAGGTAAAGCACCTTGTTGTTGTGAGTTTTTTTATTATCCTAACTTATGGGCATCTGAGAATTATATCTGATGACAATTTAATGGCCCTTATAGAGTGCTTTCTAAGTTAATTGTTGATATTTCAATTGAGACTGTCTAATAACATAGGTAGATCATTACAGCTAATGTCTAGATAGTGCTTACTATATAATAGACACTGTTATAATGGTCCTAACATGTTACCTCATTTAAAACTTGCTCAAAGCCCTGTGGGGTAGCCATCATCCTCATTTACAAATAAGACATCAAAGCATTGAGATGTTAGGTAATTCATGCAAGTTCAGATCCAAGACTCAAACCTAAGTTCCATCCTGTGCTCATAAGCACTGACTCACGTGTAAAGAATGGAATCAAGCATTGAAAACGTCCAGAGAGCTAGAATTCCATGTAGATATTGTTAATTTTCTGCCCAAAATAAGGGAATTGACATAATTAATCTCAAAGAAACATGCCCCTAGAAAGAGGAGTTTTTTCTAATTTAACTGGTAGATAGAAAATACTAGACAGTAAATATTTCCTGAACATCAAGTAAATTCTAGACACTTGTGTCAGGTATCAATGAATACATATTTGGCAATTATTATTGACTAGAGACTGGGATAAATATTTTTGAAAAGCAGATATTTAATTCAGTTATTATATTATAATGCAGTATAATAACAAGTATTGTTATTTTTCTTTTAGAAATTATGAATCTAAGGGTCATCAAATAAGATAATATACTGTAGCAAAATGGCACTATTTATAAGCATTAACTTACACTTTGAAATACTCATTTTTTGGATACTGAAGCTCAATTTATAAAATGCTACTTTGAATATTAAAGAGAACACATTGAGAAGAGAGGTCCTAGATAAGCCACAAAATTAAAACAATTTTCATAGTAATGAATTGAGAACAGATGTAGTCACGCTTATAGAAATATAGTTAATGAAGATTTTTTACTTACATTTTTAAAAAACAAAAATAATCTCTCAAGGGTATTTTCCCCCAAAAAAGTTTCAAAGCCTGATAATAAATTTCCTTTTCCATCTTTTATGATGTTTGTTTTTCCATATAAAAGATGATAATGTTCTAAATTAAGAAGTGGCAGTGGAAATAATTGTCAATAATTTTTAAAAAGTAAAAAATAAAAAAGAACATTTTTCTTTAGAAAAAAATAAAGGATATGAAGATACTATTAGTGATTTAAAAGGGTGGTCAGAAAGCAGATTTTCCTTTTGATAAAGGAAACCTATTGGGATTAAAGTAATTTAGAGAAACAGAGATTAGTCTGATTTACAGAATCTTAGGAAATTATTACTTATGTCATGTTGCCTTCCAACATCAATAGAATAATGCTAAGCACACCTCCAGTCAAGATACAACAAGTTACATTTGTAATCAATTTCCAGTTCTATTTCCATAGCCCCTCTATCACATTTCCTCAAAATACACCAATTACCATTTTGTTTTAAAGTGGCACATTATCTAGACTTATGAGAAATCCAAGGTTTCCAATGCAAATTCAATTCACAATTTAACACCTAAGTTATAACCTAAGTCTTTTAACTCCCTAAATGTAGCAATACTAGGTAACTAGTAAAGCTTGGATCCATCTGGAAAGCTTTTGGGAAACAAATGAAGCAATTCCTTGGAAGAGAAAGAATCATTGCTAGAAGCATTGACTTTAAAAATAAATGGTGCTTTTCTGTATTTTAAGTGAGGAAAGGAGATGTAAAAAAATTGAGATAATTTTAAAAAGGTGTTAAGCTGTTTGAGAAATTCAGTACCTGTCACATACATAATGTGCAATGCATATTTACAAAATAATTCAAATAGTAAGTGCTATGCACTTCAAGGAGGTAGCCAAGTTATTATTTAAGAATTACCGAATAGAGAGTCAAGAAATAAATACATGCATATGTTGTCATATGATCTTTCACAAAGGTGCCAAGAACACACAATGGTAAAAGAATAACTTCTTCAACAAATGGTGTTGAGAAAACCGGATATCTATGTGCAAGGAATGAAACTGGACTCCTAACTTACACCATACACAAAATAAACTAAAAATGGATTAAAGTCATAAACATAAAACCTGAAACTGTTAAATCTCTCCATGAAACAAGTAGAAGAAAGCTCTTTGACTTTGGTTTTTGCAATGTTTTTTTGTTTGTTTGTTTATTTGTTTGGATAAGCACAGGCAGAAAATAGAAAAAAGTAGACTAAGTAGCTTCTGCACAGTAAAGGAAACAATTAACAGAGTGAAAAGGCAATCTATGGAATGAGAGAAATTATTTGTAACCACTTACCTGGTAAGGAATTAATACCCAAAATATATAAGAAACTTACATTAGTCTGGATTCTCCAGAGAGAAAGAACTAATAGAATATATGTATATATGAAAGGCAGTTTATTAAGGAGAATTGACGCACAGGATCCCAAAGTGAAGTCCCACGATAGATCACCTGCAAGCTGAGGAGCTAAGAAGCCAGTAGTAGCTCAGTTCGAGTCTCAAAGCCTTAGAAATAGGGAAGCTGACTGTGCAGCCTTCAGTCTGTGGCCGAAGGCCCAAGACCCCTCCGCAAACCACTAGTGTAAGTCCAAGAGTCCAAAAGCTGAAGAACCTGAAGTCTGATGTTCAAGGGCAGGAAGCATCCAGCACAGGAGGCAGAGGAAAGCCAGAAGACTCAGCAAGCTGGCATATTTCACCTTCTTCCACTTGCTGTTTTCTAGCCGTGCTGGCAGCCAGTTGGATGGTGCCCACCCACACTGAGAGTGGGTTGTCCTCTCCCAGTCCACTGACTCAAATGTTACTCTCTTCTGGCAACAACCTCAGAGACACACCCAGGAACAATACCTTGCATCTATCAGTTCAATGAAGTTGACAATATTAACCATCACAAAACTCCTATAATTCAACAGCACACAAACAACATACAAATAATAATAATTAAAAAAAGAATTTAAATGATTAAAAATTGGGCAAAGAGGCTGGGCTTGGTAGCTTATGCCTATATTCCCAGCACTTTGGGAGGAGGAAGGCGGAGGATTGCTTGAATCCAGAAGTTTTGGACTAGCCTGAGCAACACAGCGAGAACTCCAACTCTATTTTCTTTAAAATGAATGAAGGACTTGAATAGATGTTTCTCTGAAGAAGACATTCAAATGGTCACCAGGTATATTCACTGATCAGAGAAACACACATTAAAACCACAATGAGATATCAACTCACTTCTTCTAGGATGGTTATTAAAAAAAAAAAATACAAAAAGATGATTGGTGAAGATGTGGAGATATTGGAAATCTTTTACACTTTAATGGAAATGTAAAATGGCGAAGCCACTGTAGAGAACTGCAAGGAGGTTCCTCAACAATTTAAAAATAGACCTTCCAAATGATACAGTGATTCCCCTCTGGGTATACGTCCAAAGAAATAAAACTAAGATCTTAAAAAGATACACACACTCCTATGTTCATTGCAACATTACTCAAAATAGCCAAGCTATAGAAACAATCCAAATATCCAATTACATATGAATGGATAAAGAAAATGTGGTACATAAGTAAAATAGAATTGGGAAATTCTACGATTTGCAACATAATGGATGAACCTGGAGAACATTTTGTTAAGTAGCATAAGCCAGTCACAGAACAAATCCTGCATGATGCACTTACACGAGATATCTAAAGTAGTCGAACTCCTAGAAGCAGAGAACACAATGGGGTTGCCGGGTGCAGGAGGAAAGGAAAAAAATGGACGGTTTTTGCTCCATGGGCATTAAGCTCCAATTATGAAAGATGAGTAAATTCCAAAGATCTGCTGTACAATACAATGCCTACAATAAAGTATTGCACTTTTAAAAAATTCTTAAAAGAGTAGATTTCATGTTAAACGATCTTACAAAAAAACCAAAAGCACACAAGGAGACTTTTGAAGATGGTGGATATGCTTATTTCCTTTACTGCAGTGATGATATCAAGGGTGTTTGCACATGTCCACACTCAAGAAATTATACATATTAAACATGTTCAGATTTGTTATATATCAATTATACTTCAATAAATATGTAAAAAAGAATATTGAGAATGAGGTTTTTAGTTATTCTGTTTGTAGAAAATATACTTGAAAATAGATGCATATTCTTTTTGAATATTATTTTAAATTTAATTATTAAAGCATTCATGATCAATTAGGCTTTGGTTGATATTGCAAGGCCCTGTAGTTTGCCTCTTAACAGTCATATAATTTTTTCTTAGTTACAACTAAAAGAAGAGAAGCAGCATCTGTGTGCTCTACAAATTTGTGAAATGTTGACTTTAAGGGATAAGAAGATTTTAGTCATGTCAGTATATTGAGTTGACTGAGTAAAAAATATGATATTTATCTGGATGTTTCACCTTTACTGTTTTATATGCACTTAATGGCTTTGGTCTTTGCTTTTTGTTTTGTTTTAACTAATGCAATAGTATAAGAAAGAGAGAGAGTCAGAGAAAGAGAGAAAATGAGATAGAGATAGTGATGGAGAATCTAAGTCTGTAGGAGAGGGTGTGTGAGACTGTTTTCCTAAAGCCATAACTATAGTTCGATGTCGGGAGTAGACTCAAATATTGTAACATGTCCTTATTGATCCTGATAAAGATGGGAAGCAAATAATTGAGGAGATATGAGAAGAAATTGAGAAAAGTAATATTTGTCAAGGTTCTTAATAAACAGAAAACTTTTGTGAAATCTTAACAGTTATATTTCTCTTTTCAAAATTCAACCTTAAATATACATTCATGTGTTATAAAATATAAACCCAAAAGGAGCAGTGAGTACATCAAATTTGGTAAACTATATTTTGAAATAATTGTGTAGAATCTATGATTTCACTATGTCACTCTAATTTTTAAACGTTTTAGGTGTTAATAAGAAAACTCCTTTTGAACTTATTTCCATAATAATGAGATCCATCATTTTCTCTTATCAGAGTATGTAAATTGCATTGTATCCTTATTATTATAAACTTCTCTAGTCTCACCTTCCTTCTCTGCTTATAAAGTATAAAATTGGATTCCTTAATAGTAAAAATAAATTTTATTGACCTTAAATAGTGAATATTAATCACTTGTGTGCAGCTCTTGGCATCCAAAATTTAAGCTCCAGTGAAGTGACTTACACTGTCGTGGCGTTATTAATTAGCCCATTCTCTTGCTCATTATTCATCATGGCCCAAAGCTATTTTGATCCTCAACTATTCTCCCATAGCTGAACAGTTTGGCAAATTGGGGCATGAACTAAACACCTGAAAATGGTTTGTATTTGTTTCTGAAAGAGAACAGAGATTCGACTTTAGTACACTTTTTTTTTCTGAAGAGTCTCAAATTTAAATAACAAGAATATATTTGGTAGATTCATGACTTTGCTCCAGTTCTCTAAGCACTATTTAGAACTATTTTAGTTAGAAGAGATACTCCTTCATTATAAAACATCTTTATGTGTCTATTTTATTTTCCACTTATCAAAAAAGGGTATGGAATGGATGATATTTAAGGTGTTTTGAACCCTCAATGTTCTATGATTACTGCAATCTCAAAATATCTGCTTTTATCCTGCTACACTAACCAATCTGTCGACCAAAAAAAAAAAAAAAAAAAAAAAAAAAGGAAGCAAAAATGACATTTTGTATTTCTATAGAAAGCTCCAGGTATATATCTCACCCACAATAAAATCTTATGTTAAACGTATTAACACTCAGCAAAACAGTCTCTGCTGCTAATTATTGCAGGTTCTGTGTGACAAAAAGAAAATGTTTTGCGCAAGACAGCTTCCAATTACGGTTTTCTTATTGTTCTGCAGCTGACAAAAATCCAAGCTCTAGAAAATCATATTGACAACAAATACAAACAAATCTTGTGTGTCTGCTGAGCTTGTAGGGTCCAAAGATATATGAAGTTACAGTCTAACTCCTTTCAGAACCTGTTCCTTTTAGCATTAACCATTTTGCTAATTCCAGCTCTTTCTCAAATGAGAACAATTTACCTATGTTTTATACAAAGGGGTAAGGAAGAAACATTATGATATAAGATGGGTTCCAAAATATTTTCATTGCAACATTTGACTTGAAACATTCATTCCCTTTTTCTTCTCTCGAACCCATAACATATTTTTACATATCATTGATGATGACTGATTGATGATCTAGGCTTCACTAGAAATATTACTTGGTTTCTACATATCCAGCAACAAAAGATTGGTACACAAATCCTAATAAATGGTTGATCTTATGTATAATCTAGGGCATGATTTTTCAACCTTGACTTTATTTTAGAACTACCTAAATAGATTTATAATTAAAATACTGATTTCTACTATATAACCAGACTAAATTAGGAACTCTGGGAGGAGTAGTGCTTGGTATTCCAATATAGAGCCTGATTTAAGAATCATTAAACTAGAATAAAGGTGTAAAACTTTCTAATGTAATTTAACTTATTTCACCAATCTTTTTTTAATCAATAAAGAGATGCAGTTAGGTAGGCTGTAACATGGCTTACTCATGAAGCTACTGTAAGACTTGAAATACAATGTGTAAAATAAATATGTTTTTCCAGTTGCAATACAGGACAACTTAAGAAGGCAATAACTATAAATCATTTATTGAAATGTGTTTGAACAAATTGTTGTATCCTGACTGATTAACTGTGGATATGAAAACCAAAGCCACAACCTCTATTAGCAGCTAAACTTGTAAAATGTGGTGTTTTTATCAGTTACTTCTTAAATTCCTATTAGCTTGGTCTCTGTGATTCCATTAGCTTGGTCTTTCTCTTCCCCAATTTGATGGTAACATCCAGACAACAATATTATTATAAACTGGCATTATGAGCCAGTATTATGGTTAAGTCATATTATTCTCTCACCGAAGATAAACAACCTCACAGTTGCTCAAAGGCATTATGAAACACGCAAAATGCTGCATATCCATCCCTCTTCTATCTCTAACAGCTGTTTTCTCCCTATCTTTCATTTCCTAGGTGAGGACTAAAAAAAGGTATGTGTGTACAATATACTTTAATAAATAATTGATACTATAAATTATTATAATTAAAACTTAAAATTAATTATTAGATTTAACTTCTCTTAGTGTCCTTTAGCCATTGTGACAACATTTTTGGTCACCTTTCTCTTTAGTCTCAGCCTGTTTTCAGGACTCTTTAAACTCCACTTTAAACATCAGAATACTTTTTTTTCTCTTTTAACCTTTCTTCTCCTGTGTCTCAGGCTCCTGAAACATGTAATATGCTTATTTGAGGTTGAATTATAAATTCTCAAGATTAAAAGAAAGTCTCCAGTGGCATGCCTTTCCTTACTGAAATAGCCTTCTACCCTAAATAACATTCTAGTTAAAAGAACTTATATTAGTCTTACTTTTAAAATATCATACATACATGAGAGTAAATAACTACTAATTTGACATACATCTCCAATTTCCCTCAAATTAATTCTTCCCAGGGGAAAAATAGTCCATCACCTTAACTAAGTAAAGCCCTTTCACATTTGCACCGATCGTCTGAAATACATTTTTGAATGTTACAGATATACAGCTGAATCCTACTTTTCAGTATCGAATGTTTAAGAATATTCAAATCTTGGGAGGCCGAGACGGGCGGATCACGAGGTCAGGAGATTGAGACCATCCTGGCGAACACGGTGAAACCCTGTCTCTACTAAAAATACAAAAAAAAACACACAAAAAAACAAAACAAAAAAAACTAGCCGGGCGTGGTGACGGGCCCCTGTAGTCCCAGCTACTCGGGAGGCTGAGGCAGGAGAATGGCGTGAACCCTGGAGGCGGAGCTTGCAGTGAGCCGAGATAGCGCCACTGCCCTCCAGCCTGGACGACAGAGTCAGACTCTGTCTCCAAAAAAAAAAAAAAAAAAAAAAAGAATATTCAAATCTATTCTAATAAATAGACAGTAAAATAAACATATGTTATGAAGTTGATTTACTCAGCAGTAGCTGAGATGTGTCAAATTGCTACTCTTTGGGAATATTTTCTGAGGGAAGTTTTATTTTGGTGCTGGAAATGTTACACCAAATGTCACGCATGCAACTATGAAAAGTGGTTGTTCACTTTACTGGGGATTTTACTATTAATAGTATACATTTTGAAACTTGCAGGGGAAAAAATTAAAGATGGAGCAGAATCAAGTTTTGAAAAAGTCAATGTTATGGAGTTCCGAAAGATATAAAGTGAACAGCGATAAATTTTGTATTCTCTTATTCAGTTTTCCAGGTGTAATATCTTTAACTCTTTCATATTGTAACTCGAGGGTGTGCATTTCCAAAAGTAGAAATCATATTCAAGCTGAGCTCACTATTATTTTCTCTCAGGATTTTTATTTCTACTTAAAGAAAGAAAAAATGTTTCTCATGTTGAATGCTTACAATATATAGGCAGTCACGTTTCCTGCTTTGTGAACCAGAGAAATAACAGAGCATCTAGAAAAGGAGAAACTCATGAAGGGACACATAAATATGAACTGAAAGTTCTGATGGCTTGAATGGATCAATGTTATTTGAGTTATTTTACTCTTTTACTTGAACATGGTTTACCTTAATGACTCATGATAATTTAAAAACAACTGTTTGAAACATTAGTTTGAATTGATGTCTATCACCTGTAACCAAAGATCTTAATTACTAAAGGAGAGTTATATTTTTAAATTTTTTGGATTAATATTCTGCTGGCTATTATGGTCTTTGAATGAAAGACCATATGTATTTTATTACATAAAAATACACATTGAAACATTTTTAAGGAGTCAACATTTTTCTTAGAAAATAAAGACATGAGTTGATCGTAATTTATAAGGAAGACCATCACATTCAAAATCTCTATTTAATCATTTTGGTAGAGCAAATGAGAACTGATCAGATTGGCATGTGTGGTAGAGGAGGAAGTATGTAATAACTTCATATAACACTAATGTGTGTAAGATATCTTCATATATTCTATCATAATTTAATTCTTCCAAAACCCTTGAGGTATTCTTTATTTCATTTTACAATTAAGATAACCAAGTCCCTGAAAGATTAATTATGCCAGCACTCCAAAACTAACATGAGACAAAAATTGAATTTTAAGTAAATGAATTAGCATTAAATCATTGACTTTGTCATAATCATAATAATTTTAACCAATTATAGAATATAATGACAGATCTCAATGTGTAATACAGGAATAAGATATGAGTATAATAAGGAAAGTACACTGTATAAAGTACCTGGCTAATAATAATATTTATCATTGTTATCTATCACTCATTCAATAAATAATATACAAAGCACACTGCTTAGCACTTTACATTAATTAACTCATTTAATCACAAAACAACTGTATCATCTCAGCTTTACATATGAAGAAACCAATATTTAGAAGGAACTAAACATTAAATACTGTACCAAATGTTTACCCTAAATTAGAAGATTTGAAATTTAATCATGTTTCTAATGTATTAACCTGAGAACTAAACCAAAATTACATGTTAAAAAGCAAAATATATGCATTATGTTTTTGCCTGTGATGCAATGTGATGATAACAACTGTAAGTCATATAGACAGATGCAAACAAACAAACTGAATATAACTGGTTAATATTTACATGCACTGAACTGAGTATTTTAAATGCATGATTGCAGTTAATTCTCACAACTAGCTTATGCTGTACTATACATAAGTACTGCTAGGAATACCATTTTACAGATGAATAAACTGCATTTTGGGAGAGATTAAATAATTTACTCAGAATTACATAAGGCATATGGAAAAACAAACACATAAATCTCGAATTTCAGACTTTAGAAACTGCTTGATCTGTGCAAGAAAAATGCTGAATATCTTTTAATATGGCAGAATTTAAATTTATTCTAATGACTTTATTTGAAATAATGATTGAGAGAAACGTGAAAGTCATATACAAGATTTAATAGAATTGCTATTGTGGACAAACTCAGTAATTTTCATTCATATATTTATTAATTAAACCAATATTAACTAAGTACTGACTATCTTTCAGACATTAATCTTGATATTGGGATTACAAGTGATTAAAAGAGAGACAAGATCTCTGCCTACATGGAACTGATATTCTACTCAGGGAAAATCAATAATAAAGAAGAAACTATAAACAAAATAATTGCATTTAGTTATTAATAATAATAAAGCAAGAAGACTAATTTAGGCAAGAGTTGTTAATCATTTGGAATACAAAATAGAAATGGAAAAAAATTACAGAATAAGTTAGATATAGACATTAAAAAGGACATTTTTACAGATCAATTTTGGTGGTAAAGTAAGGTATTTATCAAGGATTTCCTACTTCCTACACTTTTATCTGTACTTAATACTTACAAATCAACATACTGATACTTTTGTTTGTTTTAATTCATTTGTTATCTGAAAATAGTTGTTGTTGTTGAATCCACATATTAATTCTTTCCATTTGAAAAACAGAGGTAGAATAGGCTTAATATATAATGTAACTGAGAATGGATAAGATTTCAGGTCAAAAATTAATCTTGTAAGGAAAACATCAATAAATTATCCTGAATGTGAAAATATAAAGGTGGAATTTCTGTTGTCCCTATCGACAGTTTGTGTAATACAAAGTATTACATGAAGTAAGCCTTGCACATTGGTCTTGTCTATCAAACTGTATTCTTTTGAAATGTTTTGTTTTTCTTGTGAAGTTGAGTGAATATGAGACATCAGTAAATGTATCTCTGTAGACCAGGAGCCTGCATGAATTACTTATTAAAAATAAGCATGTGTTTGTATATTTTTATTTCTTTTAAATATAGAAAACTAATTTCACAATTTAATAACTTTTTTCACAAATATTGATGTAAGCTTACAACCTTGGCTTTTGATAGCGATAATGAACCATATTATTAACACTGCCTTAATATTATCTAAAAATAAAATACTAGATATATTTGGACAATAAAAGTTCAGAAAACAAATGTTAAGGACAAGGACAGTTTTTAAACCAAATGAACACTTTCTGAATATTCTGAAAGCAATTTGCCAGTATGCTTTATACTTCACCACAATTGGAAACCTGTAGATTGCTGCAGGAAATAAATTGAACATACAAAGAACTATTAAATGCTTTGTAAAGTTGTTTACTACAGTTTGATTTAGTACAGGTGTCTCTCTAATTATAAGATATTATTGACATTCACAGTATTCAATACCTTTCAGTATGCTCTTTCAATGAGATAGGACACTCATTCAAGATTAGTAGGCTAAGTTGCAAATGTTCTTAGTGAATTAAGACTTTTAAGATATGCTCATTTACTAGTCCATTATTTGATTACTTGAGGTGCTTTTCCTCCCAAACAGCATATTAAGCAGGAGAACACTGTTAAATATATGAAAATATAAACCTTTAATCGTTGTATATGAAAGAAAAAAGACAAGAACTTCTTATCTCACTGATTCTAATACATTTAATATTTATGAAGTGGGGGTACATGTTATAATTGCTATGGACTAGGCAGTAGGACCAGCATTTACCATAGGTTTCATTGTCTTTATGCTCACACTCTAGCTTGCAAATCATTGTCAGCTGCTGTTTGTAAGATAATCCTGAAGATAATAGCAGAGCCACAATTTGAGAAATGCCGCATCACCAACATTAGTGATGACGTTGAAGGCAACATACTGAGAAACTACATGAATGTCCATGACATGAATTGAAAGGTGACTCAGAGAGGTTGGGCTCTCAATATGCAGAAGACCTAGAAGACCTTAATTTCCTGTTTTACATACATCCCAGAGTGACTTATAATAATTTCTTAAAACAAGTCTAAAAAGTCTAAAATAAAATTTCACATAAGAGAACGGTGTTTTGTATTTGACTGCTGGTGTTTTAAAAAATTTATTTGGTGATATATACTATTATAGTGTGTTTTATGATTGCTTGTGTCTTAGACACAAGGAAATATGATATTTGATGTATCATATTTTCCTCCTTCTTTCTTTCCTTTCCTCCATCTGGCAGACCATAAAGGCATGTAAATACAAATTCCGATATTAAATTAAAATATACCAGAAAACTCCATCAATATTTCCTTCCCACTTAATTTATTTCATCATATTTATTTGTTATATCACAGTCCTGTTGGAAGAATAGTATTTTAGTTCTACTTTAAGGACTGTGATCAGGTACAGAATCAGCCTTTGTTCAATTTTTAAAACAGTAAAAAATAAATCAGAAAAACAGAAACATTTATTTTTGAAGTTTATTTCAGTTTTTATGCATATGTTTATTTTAAAAATCAGTTTCTATAATTTAATATAAAATTATTATTGCACAGGTAAAGATAAATTTAATTCTCTAATTAAATTTTACAGAATAGTCACACTTTCATCTCCGAGTAATCTGCTGTTTTTCCCCTTCCTATTTTCTTATATTTAATTAGATATCTAAAAAAATTGTGAAACAACTAGAAGGACAAAAGCAAGGTAAGTACTAGCATTATGAATTATTTAGTTATGAAAGGTAATAGAGATTATGGTGTCACTCTTATGAAAAAGAAAACATGGCCAGGAGCAGTGTCTTACACCTGTAATCCCAGCACTTTGGGAGGCTGAGGCAGAGGGATCACAAGGTCAAGAGCTTGAGACCATCCCGGCCAACATGGTGAAAACCTGTCTCTACTAAAAATATAAAAATTAGCTGCATGTGGTAGTGCATACTTGTAGTCCCAGCTACTTGGGAGACTGAGGCAGGAGAATCGCTTGAACCCAGGAGGCGGAGGTGCAGTGAGCCGAGATGGTGCCACTGCACTCCAGCCTGGCAACAGATGCAGACTCTGTCTGAAAAACAAACAAACAAACAAACACTAACAACAATAATGTCAGATGCTGTTATTTCTCATAACTCAGATGTTTACTATTTCTGAATCTACAATGTCTGAGAGAGTGAGATAATAATACTTTGTGGCTTTTAACATTCTTTTTATGATATTTGGATCGTCTTTCTGTACAAGGCTTTATTCTGGGGTAATCATTCATGAAAATTTTGTTTTTGCCCCAGGCACATTCCATAAGAGCAAATGAACAATAACATCTACCAATCAACTCCACTGGGCAAGCAAGATATCAAACCAAACTTTGAGAAACAGAATATTTTCTCACATGCATATAGGATTTTATAGCACTCTCACATCTCTTCTAACATATAATAAGTATAAAGCTACACATTATAGTTCATTTGTTTGATGGAGGAATTTTCTTTCCCAATTTGACACTTAGAACAAATCACATTAATGATTTCACTGACTTACTGTCTTCTTAGATGTATGTGGGTTCAGGGAAGGATCAGATCCTACTGGCTGCCTTACATAGTTTTGGAAACTAAATTTTGTTGAGGCATGATCACATTCCTATTTATGCTTTGGGCAATTAAAAAAAATACAGAGTTAAATTCACTACAATGACCAACATTAGACCGAGGAACTAACTCAAAAGAAAACTGCCAGGAGTTTTCTTTGACTCAAATAAGAAAAATATTGGTTAATATCCCAAGTTCCTTTGCCTGTTACCAATTCAGGTAATAGACAAGTTGTGTAAATGTATAAATATGAATGCATTATACAAATATTGCTTTATATCTGGTTATTTTATTTTTAGAATATACTATATCAGGCCTCAGATTAGTGTCTAATTGGCTAAGGATTTGTGAATACCAGTGTGACTTTATTAAATCTGAACATGCGAAATTAGGAAAGATTTCAGAAGGTAAGAAACCAAAAAAAAAAAAAAAAAAAAAAAAAAAAAATCTTTTGTGAAAATATTCTCCAAAACAGGGCATTCTTTAAAAAAAAAAAAATACTCATTAACAGTGAAAGTAATCTTCTCAGAGTTATAAGCAAGATGATGTTGTGAGCAGAGGCATTTGGCTCTTTCTTCTTAATTTCTACTGAAACACACAACTGGGGAAACATGTATGGGTTTGCATATATCTATGCCAGAAATGAGGGCACTGTATGTCACATACATGTGATACTGTAAGAAGAAATTTCTTCTAATATTTGGTACACTGAAAATGGTGTCAAATTTTTGTAAAGTGTTAAATCTCACTCCTTCTTCCCCAATAACTTCCTGCTTACGCCATCATCAAGAGAGCAATGAATCTTAATAATGAATAAAGCAAATCTTAGCAGACATGTATTGACACCCTTAGAAGCTAAGGATTCCTTATCCCATTAGCTATATCAATCACAAGAGATACTTTTACGGAAATTAGATTATTTCTTTTAACAGAGTTGATGTTACACGAGATAACTCTCTACAGCTTCATCTTCTGATCCAACACCAGTCCTATGATTCTACGTGCCTAATTCTTAAATTTCATTTATTTGTTTGGAAGCAAAATCTCATTGTGTTTCCCAGGACAGAGTTGGCTCCAGTGATCATCCTACTTCAGCCTTAAACTTTGGATAGCTGGAACTATAGGCACGTGCCCCTGGCTTCCAGATACCTGAATTTTAAATATTAATGCCATATACCCATGTTTCTTTGATTACACATATTCAAAATTTTTAACAAAAAACGTTTCAGTCACTTCATAAGTCATTATTAGAGAGTTGCAAATGTATTACTTATTTTAAGAAAAAATATACACTATATTTAAAAAGAATGAGAATACTCCAAAGCAGCAATTTTCAAACTTTTGGCCTTAGCAACATTGCATACTCTTAAAAACTATTAAGAACCTCAAAGAACAATTTTATGTGGATTATGTCTATTACTATTTACAATATTAGATATGAAAACTAAGAAATTTAAAATATTTATTAACAGAATTGTCCTACATTTTATGGAAAACAATTGTATTTTTCCAAGAATTAGAGAAAAGGGTGAGACTCATTTAAATTTTTGCAAATCTCCTTAATACCTGGCTTAAGAGAAGACAGCTGGATTCTAATTCTTTTTCTGCATTTTTAAATGTGTGGTGATAATGTATTTCATATAGCCTCTGGCAAATTTCACTGTACTCTAGTCAATGAATGAGAGTGAAAAAGCCAAATGAATTTTTTATATTATTAAGAGAATAGTTTTGACTTCACATTACCTTTAAAGCACTCAGAGTTTCCCAGGAGTCAGGAGGCTACACTTTGAGAAACACTGTTTAAAAAAATATATTACAAGAAATTCTAACATCTGAATAGATTTTTCTTAAGAAATAAATTGAGTGCTCAGATGTGCCCTATTCATGTTTTCAATAAATTTCCAAGGGATTATAAAACATGAGCAAGCAGCTTTGGACAAGAACCAGCTGAGATGAGATATTATATCAAATCAGGGTAAGAGAAAGAAAATGTAATGTGCACATTGCAAAAATAAACAAATTAAGAAATACAGTAAAATGATCTCAGAAATAGGAAAAAAATATAAGAAACCATTAGGGAAAAACATGATAGATATTGAAGCCAAGACCTAACATAAAAATTAGAGAAATCCTATAAAGAGAAAATAGAATACGGAGAAAAGCAGCATGATCAAAGTTTCATGGATTAAAACATTTAAGTTGTAATAAGCATATTAGTTAGCAAATTAGGAAAGCACATATTCTAGGAAGATGCAATGTTATTAGAGCAGGCCTAGATATACCCCAGCAAAAATTACAGATTTAGTCAATGAACACAGAATTTATCCAGCAGTACCCATGAGCCAGTTCCTATTTCAGTCACTGAAGGAAACCTAACTATGAAGGAAAAAAAAAAGGCATGATACTGACAAAGTAACAAAAAAATATGATTAAATATCTGCCTTAATAAATTACAATAAAAAATATAACATTTTATATCAATGATAATTAACATGGATTTAAAATAAAACTATAAACAAAGGGCATAAGCAAAAATACAGATGCACACATATGTGTGTGTTTACTATATAATTTCTAGCAAAATTCATTAAATTTGTTAAAAATCTTTACTATTAAGAATGAGACTGCTGCCCAAAGCAATTTATAGGATTCAGTGCTATTCCTGTGAAACTACCAATGACATTCTTCACAGAACTAGGAAAAACCATTTTAAAATTCATATAGAACCAAAAAAGAGCCCAAATAGCCAAGGCAATCCTAAGCAAAAAGAACAAAGCTGAAGGAATCATGTTACTGAACTTCAAACTATGCTACAGAGCTAGAGTAACCAATACAGCATGATACTGGTACAAAAATAGGCACATAAACTAACGGGACAGAATAGAGGACCCAGAAACAAGGCTGCACACCTACTGCTATCTGATCTTCAACAAAGCTGACAAAAGCAATCAATGGGGAATAGACTCCCTATTTAATGAATAGTGCTAGGATAACTGCCTAACCATATGCAGAAGATTGAAGCTGGACCTCTTCTTTACATTATATACAAATATCAACTCGAGATGGATCAAAGATTGAAATATAAAACCCCAGCTACAAAAACCCTAGAAGACGACTGAGGAAATACTATTCTGAACATAGGGAGGGACAAAGATTTCATGACAAAGACACCAGAAATAATTGCTATAAAAGCAAAAATTGACAAATGGAATCTAATTAAACTGAAAAGCTTCTGCACAGGAAAAGAAATTATCCACAGATTGAACAGACAACCTATAGAATGGAAGAAAATATTTGCAAACTATACATCTGACAAAGGTCTATCCAGTCGCTATAGGGAACTTAAAAAAAAAGTACGAGAGAAAAACAAACAACCACATTAAAAAGTGGACAAAGAACATGAACAGACCCTTTTCAAAAGAAGATATACCTGTGGCCAGCAAGCATATGAAATGAAGCTCAACATCAATAATTATTAGAGAAATGCAAATTAAAACTACAATGAGATAGCATCTCACACTAGTCAAAATGGCTATTATTAAAAAGTCAAGTCTAGCCAACATGGTGAAATCCCATCTCTACTAAGAATACAGAAATTAGCCAGGCATGGTGGTGGAAACCTGTAATCCCAGCTACTCGGCAGACTGAGGCAGGAGAATTGCTTGAACCCTGGAGGCAGAGGTTTGCAGTGAACTGAGACTGTGCTATGGTACTCCAACCTGGGTGACAGAGCAAGACTGTCTCTGAAAACTAAACTAAACTAAACCGAACTAAACTAAACTAAACTAAACTAAAATAAAATAAAATAAAATAAAAGTCAAAAAATAACAGATGCTGACAAGGTTGCAGTGAAAAGGGAACACTTACACGTTGTTGATGAGAGTGTAAATTAGTTCAACCATTGTGGAAAGCAGTATGGTGATTTCTCAAGGAGCTAAAAGCAGAACAACCATTCAACCCTGAAGTATTATTACTTGGTATATACCCACAGAAATATAAATCATTCTACTGTAAAGTCACATGTACACATGTTCATTGCAGCACTACTCACAATAGCAAAGACATAAAATTAACCTAAATGCTTATCAATGACAGATTAGATAAAGAAAATATGGTACATGTACATCATGGAACATTATGCAACCATAAAAACAACATCATGTCTTTTGCAGGAACATGGTTGGAGCTGTCTTTTGCAGGAACATGGTTGGAGCTGGAGGCTATTATCCTTAGCAAACTAACACAGGAACAGAAAAATCATATATCGCATGTTCACACAAGTGTGAGTTTAAAAATGAGAACTCATAAACACAAAGAAGCGAACAACACACACTGAGGCCTACTGGAGGGTAGAAGGTGAGAAGAGGATGAGGAGAAGAAAAAGTAACTTTTGGATCCCAGGATTAATACCTGGTTAATGAAATAATCTGTACAACAAACCCCTATGACACAAGTTTACATATGTAACAAACCTGGCCATGAAACCCTGGAACCTAAAATAAAGGTTGAAAAAAAAAAATAGAATGAGATGCCAGCACATCCCAGCACTTTCAGAGGGTGAAGCAGGAGAATCACTTAAGCCCAGGAGGTCGAGACCAGTGTAGGCAACATAGTGAGACCCCATCTCAATAAAAGAATAAAAATCTATTTTTTAGAAAGTGAGAGCTAGCTAGCAAGCTACAGAGAGGAAGATAAAGAACAAAAAGTTATGGATATGTATTTTCATTTATTATTTTATATTTTTATAGGTGTATAATAGTTGTACATATTTATGGATTATATCTGATATTTGAACAGAAGCATATAAAATGTGATGATTAAATCAGGATAATTAGGATATTCAGCATTTCAAACATTTATTTGTGTTGGGAACATTTCAAATTTACTCCTCTAGCTATTTTGAAATATACAATAAATTATTGTTAACTATATTCAACCTATTGTGCTAATAAACACTAGATCTTAAAGAGGGTCAGTTAATGGGCACGAACATACAGATAAAATACATTTTAAAAAATAAACTAAAGAAGTTAGAAAAGGTTCAACAAAAACAATTCCACTGAAGCATCTAGAGAAGAATCCTTCCTTGCTTCTTCTAGCTTCACCTGGCTCCTGGAAATCCTTGGCCTACCTTGGTGTGTAGGTGATAAATCAATCCAATCTCTACCTCCATCTTCACATCTTCTCTTCTGTGTGGGTCTTCTCTTCTTCTTATAATAACAGGAGTCATTGAATTTGGGGCACACCCTAATCCATGATCACTATGACCTCATCTTGAAATCTATAACTAATTACATCTCAAAGGCCCTATTTCCAAGTAGAGTCACAATCTGAGGTCCCAGGTTGGGAATACATTTTTGGGGACACCATTCAACCCATTATACTGGCACTATTGTATTGTATTGTATTGTATTGTATTGTATTGTATTGTATTGTATTGTATTGTATTGCGATTATCAAAAATGAGAAAATCATTGGCAATTATTGAATGTAAAAGCAGACAAATTTATTTGTCTTTTCTTAGTGTTATCCTTAGGCAGTTTATAAAAAAAAAATATTAAATGCAGCAAGGTAAAAATGATGGCAAATTATAAGGAAACGAGAGTTAATTTGTAAAGTCAGGGGCAAGATTGTGTATATAAATGCTTTCCATGAAAGACCGTGGGCTTCCCAATGTGGAAATGAGAATTAAATGTTACTGTGACCGGTTTATAGGATCATGTGAGGTACTCAGGAAACAAAATTATTTTTTCAGTAGAGATAACTTTTCCTACAAGGAAACAACAAACTCAACAATATCCTTATAGGCTATGTTGCTATGGTATTTCTCGTATTCTTTTTTAAAATTTTCCTTAGTAAAGGTTCATAAAATTAAAACAGTTTATTTAATTCATCTGTTCAATCTACAAATAGTTATTGAGCTCCTACTACCTGCGAGGCCCTGTTCTAGGCCTGGAGATATATTGGTGAACAATGTGACCACAATCCTGCTTTCGTTGGTCTGTAATTTAATGGGACTGTGAAGGTACTCAGAGAACAAATTAACAATTAAATACTATGTGCTAAAAAGTGCTTTTATAATGAAAAAAGCAGTGTAAGAATCATAAAGAATAATAGAAACAGGGGAGAAAATGCTCTTTAACAGAGTCGTCGGGGAAACTCCTCCAATTAAATGTTTCTAACGTGAGGACTGAGTAGAGACCAGAAAGATGTGGCAGCTGTTGTTTGTTATAAAACAAAGCTCAGCTCTCTCAGTAGTTAATATGAGGGCATCCCTTAGAAATGATTCTGTCCTTGGTGTTATGTTCAAATGCATTTATGAATCTCCCAGGCAAAGGAAGACTCGGTTATGGTGTTTACATGCTACATTTTACAGAGAAATAAGCATTCTTCTTTTGAAGGAAAGTCAATTGTCCTTTTGTTTTGGTGAAAGCATCTCAACATTGCTGACTATCTGAAAGTGTGAAACCTCTATAACTTTGAAAAATAATTCAACTTCATATTAAAAAAAAGTTACTAATGGAAAACAGTTGTGTTATAACATCAACCACTAGCATATTTCCAAATAAATTTTGATACATGTGCAAAGGAGGATGTTACATAACTGTTAAAAACAATTTTCAAATACTACTATTAATGATAATAACATTAAGTGCTAGTTACTAACTCTCTATATAAATTAATTTTATAGAAAAATAGCTATGTTTTAATCTTAAGTGAAAAGAAAGACTACAAAATATAGAAAATAATATCAATTTTAACTTTTAAATATCAATAGGATACATACATATTCTTATAGAAGAAAATGCCACAAAATTTTGAAACTATTTACTAATAACTGTGTGATGGTTATTTAAAGCTTTTACTTATATGTTTAAAAATTCTCCCTACTTTGTATTATTAGATTACACTATTTGTATAAGCGAAGCATTAAAATATTTTGTGAAGTTATTGGGCTTTTTAATATTACTATTGGGTATATAAAATAGTACAACCAATTTGAAAAATAGTTTGGCAGTTTCTTATAAACTTTAAAGAAAACTTACCATGATATTCAGCAATTGAACTCTAAGGTAATTGCCCCAAATAAATAAAAATATATTTTCACAGAAAGTTTTGTACAGAAATGTTTTAACAGCTTAATGTATAATAGCTGTACATTAGAAGCAACTCAAATGTATATCAATAGTGAGTGGAATAACATGTGTGGTATATTAATAAGAAATCTGTCAGCAATAAAAGTAGATGATACAACAACATAGAAGAACCAGGAAAAATACACTGAAGAATATAAGTTAAAAATTTACTGTGTGATTATGTTTGTGTGAAAATGCAATCAGGCAAAATTAGTCAATACTGAAAGAAAGTAGATTAGTGGTTCCCTTGGCCTGGGTGCGAGGATGCACAATCAAAGGGAAAAAGGGTGTTCTGGGGGTGATTCAGGAAGTGGTTACTGTGGTCATAACTCATCACACTATACACTCATATGGACTTGTTTAATTTTTTATAAATTATACCTTAATAAAATTGATTTCAAGAGAAAAAAGGCTAGCCTAATAATAGTGCCAGTATAGCGGGTTGAATGATGTTCCAAAAAATGTATTCCCAACCTGGGACCTCAGATTGTGACTCTATTTGGAAACAGGGCCTTTGAGATGTAATTAGTTATAGATTTCAAGATGAGGTCATAGTGGATTAGGGTGTGCCCCAAATTCAATGACTCCTGTTATTATAAGAAGAGAAGACCCACACAGAAGAGAAGATGTGAAGATGGAGGTAGAGATTGGTTTCGTTTATCAACTACACACCAAGGTAGGCCAAGGATTGCCAGGAGCCAGGTGAAGCTAGAAGAAGCAAGGAAGGATTCTTCTCTAGATACTTCAGTGGAATCGTTGTCTTGTTAAAACCTTGATTTCAGACTTCTAGCCTCTAAAAATGAAGCAGAATTATTTTTGTTGTTGTTGTTGGTTTTAAGCCACCCTGGTTGAGGTAACTTTTTATAGAAGTCCTAGGAAAAGTAATATACCAAGCGATAACAGGTTATGATTCAACATGCATGGATGTACAACGCTTAATCCACTGCTTCAATATTTTGCATTATTACAATGTGTTTTCAAAATACCTCCAAGAGAGATGTTGTTTTACTTATCAAAATCATTCTATCTTTGGATTTGCAAGAGAGGAAAACTCTTAAATTCACCACAATATCTCTCTACAATGTACCAAAAATGCAAAATGTTATGGGGAGAAATAACAGATATTTGAGTTTCAATATCATATAGATTTATAATAACACGAAGTTTTAACAGTACACAGATAACAAAGTTGTGGCACAGAAAAGTGCAGTGCTTGGGTGTATTTACATAGTCAATTAGTGACAATATGGGAAAAATCAAATGCCTTCCTCTCTTAATGTGGTGCTCACTCTGTTTCACTTAGTTGAAAATAAATGTAATTTGTGAGTATTTTAATTCATTTTATTTAAAATATACAGAACTTTCAAAAGATTATATAAGGATTTCTAAAATTGTCTTTGCATGGAAATGTGCAAGAGGTATACAATACTTGTATACAGACATATTTTAGTTACACTGTTAAAAGTTTTTGAATTTGTGAAAATATTTGTAATCCATCAGGCTATCCATAGTGTGTGTGTAGAGATTAGTACACAAAACACAAAAATATAGAGCACAAGAGTGTCCAACTAGGAGTGATTTTAAATTATGAATTAAAATATCTTTCTGATTTTAAATCTTACATAAGTGGCTTAAGATAGGGTAAAATTGTTAGCATAAACTTGAAAAGGGTTGATTTCATTATGTTAAACTGTAAAAACATCAAAGTTAGACATAAAGTTGTATATATTCTTAAAACATATTTTATACTATGGAAAAACACAAATATATAATACTTGCAGATACACATATATTGATTAAAAAAATAAAATTAAGTCATGATAGCATGTATTTTTGTTCTCACCTTACAAGTACTTCAAAAACAATCACTGTCTTCTAATCTTGAGTACTGTTTTCAGTGTGAAGTATTTAAGTAGCCAATTCATTATGTCCTGTCTCCAATGGTTTATTCTAATTACCAATAATTAGTGTGCTAATACAAATATAAAGAGTGAAGAAAATGTTTGCGATCTAAAAAATATTCTATGAATTCATTCATTTATATAAATATATATATGTGTGCACAGTATATGTGAAACTTATGGAGAAAAAAGTTAATATCTCCTGCCATAAAAGGAACATTTTATATTTCTAAGGAATTATATGTAGAAATTAAAGTCATGCCTATGATTCAATTTATAAATTCTACAATTTACAAACAAAATTCACAAAGTTTAATATCATTAAACTAGTTTGTTTAATGATATTAATTTTTTTACAGTTACATAGAAAAGTTTTTTTAATCTCATTTTATTTTGCTTAGTAACAGAATTTACAGCACTTGAAAAATTGTCTTCTTTATAAATTTTGTCACCAGATTTATAACCTCTTCAAGGAAGAGCCAAATGTTCTATAGATTAGGAAATCCTTAATATTCATTTTAATAATGAGCAATAATATATTGATCAAAAAGTGATCATTTGAATGTTTGTAAGTATTATAGATATATAATATACCATAATATTCATAAAGGTCAAAAAGCTTCTGTGTGTTCATATCTGCTTTTAAAATAGTCATTAGTACATTGCTGAACAGGAAGTGAAAGCTTTAAGAGCTTTCTTTCCTGTTAAAAACATTTTTAAAAATGTATTTTTATCGCAAACTTTTATGCACTTAAAGCATAAATTCTAAATATAAATTTTTAGATACTATGAAATTTGAAAGAACACAAAGAATCCATGGTCAAACTGCCAACCAGCAGTCCTAATTGAGAAGTACCCCAATGTGTAGCTATTATTATATACAATTTTTAAGAAATGTGTTAATTTATTCCACTAGTTCTTCAATTTAAAAAATCTATTTTATTACACATGAAATCATTTATTTTAGTTTTAGTCAATATGTTATTGTAGAAAGCATGCATTTATTCTGTAATTTAATCGTAACCTGTTTAAAGTTTGTTAAAGGATCACGAAAATTAGCAAATTCATCACTTACCTGTCAAATAAAAAATAATTTTCAATTGAAATTATTTTAAAAGTTTGAAGGAACCAATCATCCTTATTGCATTCATATATTGGCAACTGAGGTATTTCACTTCTAAAAGGATAGGTAGAAGAAAAAAAAAGACTGAAGTTGCAATTGAAGACATTTATGTTTCCTTTTTTGTATATTCTTTTTTACTTTTATCCCTAACTTTACCTGTAGGAAAAGAGACCAGATATTTTAAACTTTTCATAACAGTTCTTAATTTCAAGAATATAAGTCCATCATCCCATAACACACGCATTAAGATGAGAGCAAGTGTCCTGAGTTGAGGGGTTGTATAAAATGGGAGTTAAGAAGAAACATGGAGCCAGGCTGCTGGAATTCAAAGTCTACTCACCTTACAGGAAGGCTGTGTGATCTTGTATGCATTAACTAAACTGTTTATGTCTCAGCTTACCTAATTTTAAATAGAGGAGGGAATATAAAAACAGTCCTCCTCAGTGTACTGTGGTAAGAATCAAATGATTTCATAACTGTCAAACTTCCCAATATCTGACATGTCTTAGGTACTCTCTAGGTAAATGTTGCTGTTGTTACTATTCATGATTCAGGCATTTTAGAACTTCTGTCCTGAAATTATCTCTACACAGGCAAATAAAAGAAATAGGTAATTAATGCTATAGAAAACCAGACTGTCAAAGGAATCTAATCACAGCTTCCTGGCAGTATCTAGATGAAGAAATAAATGGGTGCACAAAGAGATGATGTCGTCTGCCCACTATCACACAAATAAATATTGGATGTGGGATTGCAACCTCAGTCTTTTTGATTCTTCACTGGTTGTTAGTCAGCCCAGTCTTTTCTGTAGTATATGAAAAACCCTACCAGTATATTGCAACGTTACTCTCCATTTATCTTCATTTCATTCATTCCCGTTTATTGCTGGTATTACTATAATTTCCATGATAGCCTACTCATATGTCTTTTGCAAATGAAGTGTTTTCCATTTAAAATAATTCCATGCATATTTACCAAAATACATTTTTATCAAACATCATCACCCTAATTCATTTTCTGGTTTTAGAATGTATTATGACACTATATACATTTATTCCAGCATATCTTTTTTCCTGAATATTTCAGTCTATTTCTGTCATAGGGTTTTATTTCAGGGAGAAGTATAATCACTATTGAAATGCATACTATAATTCTGATTTCTCTCATAGCACTTTAAATTCATTTCAACCATATTACTTTAGTGCTCTATGTGATTGCTATTCAGGTTTCTCTGTCTAAAGTAAAACTTTTAAAATATTTTAAAAATGCGACATTAAAATAGATGACATCCTTAGTCAGTGCATACATTCTATAAATATTATTTAACTCATGTATCCATTTTTTGGATAAATATGCTATTGAGAGTTTTAATTTTGTGATGTTTAATTTAGAAAAAAGATTTTGAATAATTGCAAATAGTCAAAATGGTTCAAATATTCTTCAATGTAGTTTTTCCTATTGGGTCAAGGTTTACTTGAACATTGATTATAGAAACTATTTCTAAACATGAGTATGCACATCGCCAAGTATATAATCATTTATCTTTTAATCAACACATTTTGTTATTCACTGTGAGTCTATTATAAAGAAAGACACATAAAGCATATATAACAAAGAGCCAAGCTATTTTTGGTCTTCTAAGATCACCAACTTAATTTGAAAAATTACTCATTAGTGACTTTCAGAGTAACAGAAATACCATCTTAATGCAGAATTTCTCAGACACTGTAGCAAGAGTAAACAATTTGTTCAAATAAATTAAGCAAAAACTCAGCCTACTTAAATGCATTAAACGGAAAGCGCAATTTACCATGTATTTCTTTAACTGAGCTTAATATTGTTCTCAATAAAATGAAGTATTTCTATTTTGCATAAAATAAATTTTTCTTAAATATTGTTAAAAGTGATGTTTAATTGTGAATAAGCAGTATAATGTCATATTAACTATACCTAGGTTACCACCTCATTAAAAATACAAACATATATACTCTGTATTATAAAATTTAGTAAAATTGGTAATCTATGAATTTAACATTTCCTTTTGTTTACCTCATATTCTCTTGGTATATATTCAATAAGATCACCAATTCCCATCCTAATGGCAGAATAACATAGGAATTAAAATATTTCAGAGAATTATGTTATGACAGCTATAGCATATGTTGTATTGGTAAGCAAGTTTCTGACACTTGATGCTGTTTTTTTAAAGGAAAGTGTATATGCATCAATTATAATTTTAATTACATATTACCCTTTTTACAATTAACATGAATATTCAAAGTGTAGTTCAATCTTAATTTAATCCTGGAAAAATGGCATTGTAGAGATTCAGGATTAAAAGTTTATGAAAAATAAATGGAGTCAGAGGGAGTATTTTTCTGAGTTTAGTAGATTGTATAAAAGGTTGACATTAGCCACGTGACCAAAAAAAGGAAAAACTACAAGTTAGAATAAATGTATCACAAAAATCCATAAATTCATGATGTACAAAAGTAAAGGCTATGAGTCGTATAACTCGATCCAAAATGTCATGATATTTTCAAATTTTAGAAAATTATCTCTGACAAGAGATAGTTGACAAATGGTGACAAGATGAGCATGCACTTCTGGTCACACTGCCTCTATAAGCTCCTGCTTCCTCTTCCAGGCTACTCTTGCCACTGCCCGTACTGCCTCTTTGCCTTTTGTTTAGCAGATTTAATACCTTTATATACACTGAGTAATTTTTATCTTTCAGAATACCCTTTATCATGAGATTCAGATGTCCCACCGGTTGCGAGCCTACGTTGGGTAATTAGAACATCGTAAGATCCTCAGTAACAATGAGTCAATTTTGTTATAATTATTTCTAACATACTATTTTTCAAAAACTACTGCTCAAGCAATTGAGTGTTGGAAATTCTTGGGAAAAGTACACCTACGACCTAAATAAGCTTTTCTGAACAATCCTCCCTTTTTAGTTTGTTACTGACATTGATGTCTGCAACATTCAATATAATTGGAGCTTTTAGGTCATTGTTATGGATTGAATTGTGCCCCTCCTCCTTCCTGTTCGTATGTTGAAGTACTAAGCTGCGCTATCACAGTATATGACTGTATTTGGAGATAAAGCATTTATAGAGGTAATGAAGATTAAATGAGGTCATAAGGTGGGCTCTAATTCAATAGGACTCGTTTTCTTAGAAGAAGAAGAGACATCAGAGCTCTCTCTCTCCATGTGCACACAGATAAAAGGCTCTACAAGGGCACAGAAAAGACGGTGGTTGAGTAGCATTCAGAGAGTTTTTCCAGGAGAGGCAGTCCATACAAAAAGAGATCTGAGAAGTTGTCCCAAAAGTAACTGAGGTTATTTAAAACAGATTGTGGGAAGTCAGGTCCTAAGGGTGCTCTCAAAAAGAATAAGACATCTTAATTAATTAGAAGTCAAACCACAAATTAAACTAGTTAACCAGGAAGAACCAGGAAAAGAGATCATTAAAGAGAGTCTTTCTGGGGTCAGAACCAACTACAAAAACTGGACTCAAAAATTATCCCTGACCAAATTTAATTGGATCAGACTCATGAGCAATGTAACTCAAAAGCACTGTGAAAAACAATACATAATGCATTCGCAGCAAGTGAAGCTTCATAGACTTCATGTAATATCAAAAGATCCAGACAGGGTAACAGAAAGATCAAGGAAGGAAAGTCAAAGAGATCCCTGCTAAATCCTCTGTCGTCCAGGATAACGGTGCACATTCAAGTCTATGCCCTCCAAGGAGTGTTTTTAAGGCCTCACTGCTTACTAAACTCTACTAATATAACCTAGTCTATTTGTAAAACAAAGAATCAAACTAGAACAACAGCAATAGCATTAAAGAGTGGAGAAGGAAAGTAGTATCTACAGATGATATAATATATTAGCTAATATATCTAGTTTCCAACAAATTATGAAACATGTGAAGAAAGGGGAACAAGTGTTCCACACAGGAAAATATTGTATATTAGCCAACAGAAATTGCCTGAGAGTGGACCCAGATGTCAGGTTTAACAAAGACTTCTAAGTAGTCATTATAAATATGTCCAAAGTACTAAAGAAAACCAAGATTAAGTAAAGTATGATGAAAACATCACATCAAATACAGAATATCACTACAGATACAGCAGACATAGAGATTCTAAACAAAAGAACAAAATGAAAATTCTGAAGTCGAAAATTACAATAAGTTAAATGAAAAATTAAGTAGAAGCCTTATTAGTAAATTTGAAATGGCAGAATAATGCATTAGAAAGCTTTAAGATATATAAATAGAGATTATATAACTTGAAGGATACAACGAGAAAATTAAAAAGAAGTCTCAGAGATATGTGGGACAATTTTAATTTCACCAACATATTCATAATGAGAATATCAGAAAGAAAGGAGATGGAGATGAAGAAAAAATATAAATAATGGTTAGAAAAAAAATCTGAAAAACATTAATTTGCATATCTATGAAGTTCAAAATAGTGCACATCAGATAAATGCAAAGTGGTTCAAACCCAGGCATAAGCCAGAAAAAAGGATGAAAATCAAAGTCAGAGGAAATCTTGGGGCAACATGGAAAAGATTCTTACTTTACGAGGGATTCTTCAATAAGATTAACAGCTGACACCTCATCAGAATGAATGGAGGGTAAAAACCATTTAGATGACATATTGAAAATGCTGAAAGAAGAACCGTCTATCAAGAATCTGATGTATAACTAAACTGTCTTTCTAAAATAAAGACCAAATAAAGACATGCCAAGATAAAAACTGAAAGAATTTTCTGCTAGCAGTCCCATTTTTACAAGAAATATTCAAGGAAGTATTTTTAAGCTGAAAGCAAGTAAACTCAGAGGAAAGTTCAAATCCAACCACCACAGCAAATGTCTACAAGCTGGCCAGAAATGGTGGCTGACACCTGTAATCCCAGCACATTGAGAGGCCAAGACAGAAGAATCCTTTAAACCCAGGAGTTTGAGACCAGCCTGGGCAACATGGAGCAACCACATCTCTACTAAAAAAAAAAAAAAAAAAAAAAAAAAAAGGTTTTAAAAAAAATAAAGTTAAAAAAGAACACCAGTAAAGGTAATCACGTAATTATAATAAATGGTATAAATGCGTATCTTTATTTTCTCTTTGTAGAAAACAGTATGTATATAATTGTATTGTTGGCCTATAAGAAACACACTAGTTCCCACTTATCCATGGGAGATATATTCCAAGACCCCTAGTGGAGGCTGGAAGCTAGGGATAGTACCAAACCTGAGGGCCATCAGTGAAAACATTTCTGTCCATATCTTTCACCCACAAATTTAATAATGCCTTTTCTATCTCAGTTAAGCACTTGTCATGGACTGTAGCCGTAACTTTTTCAGGTTGAGGTGTGACAGCCAAACTAGGACAAGTTTCTTTTTTTTTCTTTACAGTTTCACTCGAAGGTTTTCTTTCTTTTTTTTTTTTTTTAAACTGTAGATCTTAGCAACCTCAGCATACATTGTTTTTTTCTTAATTAAGGTTGAAAATTTTTACCTTTTCACTTATAGAAGGAACATGATGTCTTCTCTTTGGCATATCTACATTGCCAGCATAACCACTTTTGTTCCTTCAGGACATGATTAAATAAAATAAGGATTTCTTGAACACAAGCACTGCAATACAGTGACAGTTGATCTGATAACCATGACGGCTACTAAGTGACTAATAGGCAAGTAGCATCTATAGTGTGGATATGCTGGACAAAGAGATGATTCTACTCCAGGTGGGATGGAGAATAACTGCAAGATATTATCACAGTGCTCAGAATGGCACGCAATTTAAAACTTACAAATTATTTATTTCTGGAAATTTCTATTTAACATTTTTGAATCACAATTGACTGCAAGTAACAAAAATCACAGAAAGCAAAACCACAAATAGGATGACTTTACTGTACAAAAGAACCTTAAATTGTAATTAAAAAGATAATATAAAAACTATATCACTAGTTTTGTTTTACTTACAGCTCAATATACATAAAATTTAATAAAGTAATAGTTACAACATTGCATTTTTTAGTTTATAAATAAAACTTTACTTTTTTCAAATTATTTTTGAATAATGGTTTTGTATCAGTTTTGAATCCAAGATGGAATTTATCACCTATTGTTAAATTAACAGAAGATCAATATAAAGAATGATTTATAGCCCAGAAACAGACTTTTTTCATACTTTGAAATACTCTGTGATATGTAATAATAGAATAAATAAAAGTAGTAAGAAAGAAAGTGCTTATTGAATAAATGTATTTGGTAAGTTAATCAACTGGAAAAATCAAATAAATCATTTTTACACTACCAATGAATTAAAACAAGATCACTATGTAAAAAAAAAAAAAAAAAAACATTATCACTTCTCTCTTTTTATATTTATTTCTTAAAGTGTGAGTAATATAACTGTAGTAGTAAGTCCCTATTTAAAACTATATGCAAGCATAGTAAACAATTATGGATCAATGGAAAATGAGCAACGATGGCTTAATTAAAATGATCATTCACATCACTGTCACTTTTTTATTTTGAGAAAAGGTCTCATTGCCACCCGGGCTGGAGTGCAGTGGCACAATTGTGACTCACTGCAGTCTCAACCTTCTGGGCTCAAGAGATCCTCCTGCCTCACCCCCGACCCCAACTCCACTACAGGTGGACAATACCATGCCCAGCTGGTATAGGGAGTTAATGTGTAAAAGATCATTGTGTTTAATAAGTGATTGATGCATATCCTCAGATTACATGTTTCTACACTTATATTTTTCAATTGTGTGAGGCTGTCCTTGTATATGTCAAATATCAATTCAAAACATTTTTTGGTTCATGCCATCATTTTCAACTGCTTTACTCTGCCAATGATTTAGAATCTATGCTATTCAGAATTGAATGCATATTAGATTATTGAACACCTGCATATTATAAGTGAAAATAAAAGAAAGACTCAGTCTTTGCAGAGTTTAGATAACATTTATAAAAAAATAAATATGCATCTTCTTGAACCCAACCCTTAAGAGAGATTGTGGACTTAAGTTCCTGGATTTGCATTAAAAAAAGGAGAAAAATAATTTTTAGAATTATTTCTATATAATTACATTACATGTTTGAAGGATGACTTGAGCCATATGTGTCAAAATTTGCCTTAATTGTTTCTGCATAAATTTGAGTAGACTATAATCTCTCCTTAATCTGATACTTTTTATTTTATTCTAATAAGATAAACATTATTTGGGTTACTTTTCTTACTGCTTTATTTATCTATAATAATAATGCTACACACTGACTAATCAAATCTTAACCATATAAAAAATATTTATTGTTACTTATGAACATGTGAGTTCTTTGACCTTAGCTGGGCATGGTTGATCCCAGCTGATCACAAATGTCTGTAGCCTTAGTTGGGACTAGTGTTTTAATTTGTTTCTGCTCCATAGGGTCTCTTATGGCAGTAGCTTATTCTTATCATTGAGGCAAGAGTCCAAGAGCAATCATGCAAAGTGTGCAAAGACCATGGAGTGTTACATTTGGAATTGGTGCACTGTCACATCTGATGCCTTTTCTTGGCCAAGGCAAGACATAAGACTATTCACAATTTAAGAAGCCATAAAATAAACTTCAACTCTTGATAGGAGTTGCTGCAAAGTCATATTGCAGAGGGTGTGAATACAGGAAGAACATGTAGAAACGGATCCATTTCTTTAATCATTTTGCTACATGTCAGCTATGGAACTATGGTAATATAGATAATTTAGTATTTTTTTCTCAGAAGAATTATAATTTTATCTATCAGTACTAATCTTAAAATTATTAAAGAAAATTACATTTTGTCTATTATTGTTGCTTGTTTTGTGTTTACTGGATGTGAGATATACAATACAAACTCTAAAACTGGATGAAACCTCTACCTTTGGATGCCTTATGTCACCACTCCTATTCAACGTAGTATTTGAAGTGCTGGCCAGGGCATTCAGGCAAGAGAAAGAAAGAAGAAAGGGCATTCAAATGGGAAGAGAGGAATTTAAATGGTCTTTGTTTGCGAATGGCATGATCCTATATCTAGAAAACCCCATCATCTCAGCCCAAAAACTTCTTAAGCTAATAAGCAATTTTGGCAAAGTCTCAGGATACAAAGTTAATGTGCAAAAATTATAGGCATTCCTATACACCAACAACAGACAAGCAGAGAGCCCAATCATAATTGCTACATAGAGAATAAAATACCTACAAATATATCTAACAAGGGAAGTGAAGGACTTTTGCAAGAACTACAAGCCATTGCTCAAAGAAATCAGAGAGAACACAAACAAATTGAAAAACAGTCTATCCTCATGGATAGGAAGAACCAGTATCATGAAAATGGCCATACCGCCAGAGTAATTTATAGATTCAATGCTATTCCCAATAACTACCATTGAAATTCTTGAAAGACTAGGAAACAACTATTTTAAAATTCATATGAAACCAAAAAAGAGCCCAAATAGCCAAGACAATCCTAACCGAAAAGAACAAAGCTGGAGGCATCACACTACCAAACTTCAAACCACTACAAGGCTACAGTAACTGAAGCAGCATGGTACTGGTACAAAAACAGAAACATAGACCAATGGAACACTGTAGAGAACTCAGAAATAAGACTGCACATCTACAACTGTCTGAACTTCAACAAGCCTGACAAAAACAAGCAATGGAGAAAAGATTCCCTACTTAATAAATGATGCTGGGAGAACTGGCTAGCCATATGCAGAACATTGAAACTGGACCCCTTCCTTACACAAGATGGATTAAAGACTTAAATGTAAAAACTAAAACCATAAAAACACTAGAAGAAAATCTGGGCAATACCATTCAAGTAATAGGCATGGGCAAAGATTTCATAATGAAATTGCCAAAAGCAATTATACCAAAAGCAAAAATCGACAAATGGGATCTTACTAAATTGAAGACCTGCACAGCAAAAGGAACTATCATCAGTGTGAACAGACAACCTACAGAATGGGAGAAAATTTTTGCAATGTATCCATCTGATAATGATCTAATATCCTGAGTCTACAAGAAACATAGAAAACTTACGAGCAAAAACCAAACAACCCCATTAAAAAGTGAGCCAAGGAAATGAACAAGACACTTCTCAAAATAAGACATTTAGGTGGCCAAAAAACATATGAAAACAAGCCAACATCACTGATCATTAGAGAAATGCAAATCAAAACAACAATGAGATATCCCAGTCAGAATGGTGATTATTAAAAAGCCAAGAAACACAGATTCTGGCAAGGCTGCCATGAGATAGGAATGCTTTTATACTGTTGGTGAGAATGTAAATTAGTTCACCCGCTATGGAAGACAGTGTGGCGATTCCTCAAGACCTATAACCAGAAATGCTATTCGACCCAGAAATCCCATTACTGTGTATATATCCAAAGGAATATAAATCACTCTATTGTATGTACACGTATGTTCATTGCAGTACTATTCACAATGCCAAAGACATGGAATCAACCCAAATGCCCACCAATGATAGACTGGATAAAGAAACGGTGGTACATATACACCACGGAATACTATGGAGCCATAGAAAGAAATAGGATCACGTCTTTTGCAGGGACATAAATGGAGCTGGAAGTCATTATCCTCAGCAAACTAATGCAGGAACAGAAAACCAAACACCGCGTGTTCTCATTCATAAGTGGGAGATGAACAATGAGAACACATGGACACAGAGAGGGGAGCAACACATAAGGGCCTGTTGGGGCAGAGGGAGTGTGAACGGAGAACGGAGAGCATCAGGAAAAATGCATGATTGGGTTAATACTTAGGTAATGGGTTAATACTTAAGTAATGGGTTGATAGGTGTGGCAGACCACCAAGGCATATGTTTATCTATGCAACAAGCCTGTACATCCTGCATATGTATTCCAGAACTTAATAAAATAAAATAATAAAATAAAATGAAAACTTTGGCCTTTGGAAGTTAAAATATGTGACATAAAAACAAATAATTAAAAATTAGCAGATTAGTACACTAGAGAGTAAAAGAGAGAAAGAGATAAAATGGGCAGTGCATTCTTATTGGCTTCTCTCTTTTTTGAGGGTAGACAGGCATTTTGTTTAAGAAGTCAATGAAAGGAGAGTGTTGGTTATCTTTGGGAAGCTAAAATTATTTTTAGAAATATATATTTAGAAAAGTGCTTATAGTAGAAAGAAGTACATTTTAAAGGGATGTGTATAAAATAGAAGGAAGAAGTAGCAATGTATGATCAGAAATAAAAACCAAAACAAAGTTCTATAACCCTGCATTTGAACTCTAGTGTTTTTGTGCTGACAATTTCAACTACATAAAAATTTAAAATGCCTGACTCTTCAAGCCAATCAGAATTCAATTTCTTAGTAAGAGCACAATGATCTATTTGCTCTATTGTATCAGCATAGATCAGCCAACATGGAATATTCCTCCAGATAAGCATTTTGTGTAAAAAAGGAAATCAATATAATATGATTTTTCCATCCCATGAATTTTTCCAATATAAAAACAAATATATCAATTTCAATTTTGCCTTGTTTTTACCTCAAGTTTTCTCTGGCAACAGGAAGCCATTTTCCTACAACATAAACAACTGGCAATCTTTCTTTTTAATTTTTCACTGCCATGTCAGAAGTTCATAAAAAAAGAAATACTTCTTGAAGTAGATGAATTCACTACAAATAAACAGAGCCAGGAACCAAAATATAATGCAATTTCTAAAGAAATGAGCTGCTTCTATAAATCAGAAGCTGATTTAATATTTTCTTAACTCATTTCGGAAACATTACTTTAGAGGAAGGCAATAATAAAGGAATCTTCATTTTGGGTCACTGTCATTAATATCTTTTGTCAGCATAGATTCCTTTCAACTAAAACTACTAGGCTGCCAAAATTTTTTCAACTTTTTATGCCAGCAGAATTAATCTTTATGAGTGACTACAAGGTAACATTACATTTTTTGTGACTTTTGTTCATACATATTCCTTTTGGAGGATTAAATATTTTGTGGCACAAAACTAATAAAGAAGAAAATGCAGTTTGCATATTTTAACAAGATTAAATAGCTGTACTTTATGCAAAGCTTGTCTTTAAAACTAAGTAACATTTATTAACCATTCTTTGAGAGTAGCTCAATTATTAGAAAGAATCCCCAAACTTGCTATGATCCTTAAATTTAGATTTGCCAACAATTTAATATTCATTTTCAGAAAGAATTGAACTTCTGTTGCTGATGTTCTGTTATAAGCTTTTCCTTTATTTAAGACTGTTCTTCAATTAACCTCCATTCATTAAAACAAACATATATCTGTGTTTCCCAAAGAATAGCATATGGTTAAAATCTATGTATTATTCATATGTGAAAATAAGTGAACAACTGTTAATATTGGTAAACTAACATATAATCAAGTGAGATGAAGTCAATATTAATGAAAAATATTTTTACACTAATCATAAATGCAATTGCTATCATTTTAATTATGAGTTATATTGTACACATTTCATTATAGATCATATATTTCTGAATCTGAAAAAAATGGATAAAAATAATAGTTACTGTTATTAAATCAGATATTTTCAAATAATTATCTTTAAATAAAATGATGATTTAGTAGTATGTAATATGAGCTTCTTATTTCTTGACCTATGCAATAGGAAGGTTAAAGAATAATTAAATACATATGGTATGCTTATGTAGTCATTAATTTGCTCTTTGATTTAGCTGTTTTGGTGAAAGTTGTTAGTTATTTCGATTGATTATATATCTTAAATATCCTAGATGCAAGAAGAAACTGTTCCAATTTTCAAAATTGGATTTGATTCCTTTTAATGGGTCAATGTCACATAGTAAATATTAGAGTCAGCATTTGAAGTCAGATCTATGAGCATAGGTATCTTTAAATACTCTGGGGACTGTACAGACTTCCTTCTGATTCTATAGAATCTTTTGATTTTTCTTCTTGCATCTCAGAAAAATGGAAGACAGTAATAAATTAGAAAAGGAAAGAGAATCCTCACTGTTCTGTGGCTAGCTCTATCGTTTGGCGTAAATATCTGACACATCAAATGTGCTTAGTCTTTAGAGTAGCCTTTGAGGGTCAACATTTCATTCATCTCCTTTGGCTATTTCTTTGTTGTTGATATCCAGATTTATTGCAGTGTAATTAACAAATAAATACTGTATATATTCAAGGTGTTTAATGCAATGATTTTCTATACATTGTGAAATGATTATGCAAATCAAGCTAATTAACACATCTATCTAACTCACATAATTATCATTTCTGTGTATGTGGTAAAAACATTTAAACTCTACTTTTTAAGCAAATTTCCAGTATGTAATACAGTATTCCTAACTACAGTCACCATAATGTACTTTAGAAACCGAAGATTTATTATTCTTGTAAGTGAAAGTTTTTATCCTTTGACTAGCATCTCCCTGTTCTAGATCGTACATAATTTGTGTTTCTGTGCCTGGATTATTTTACCTAACCTGATGTCTTTCTGGTTCACCCATATTGTTGTAAATGGCAATATTTTCCTCTTTTTTATGACTAAATAATATTTTATTAATATATGTGTATATTTATATAATTTTGCTTATTTATTTCTAGATATGCAGGTTGTTTCTATATCTGGCTATTGTGAATAATTCTGCAATAAACATAGAAATGCCGATACCCTTCAATATTCTAATTTTGTTTTCTTTGGATATACACCCAGAAGTGGAATTACTGGATTGCATAATATAGTAGTTTTGTTTTTAATTATGGGAGGAACTACCATACTGTTTTCCATAATGGATTTATCAATTTACATTTCTATCAATTGTGTCCAAATATTCCCTTTTCTCTGCAACCTTACCAGCACTTATTATCTAGGATTTTTGGTAATAGTCATTCTGTCAGGTGTGAGATGATACCTTATTGTGGTTTGGATTTACATTTCACTGATAATTAGTGATGAGTACCTTGGCATATCTGGTGTCCACTTGTATGGTTTGTTTGTTTGTTTGTTTTTTAAGCCTGCTCATATCCTTCGCTCACTTTTTAAATTGGGCTATGTGGGGTTTTTTTTGTTTGTTTGTTTTATTTTTTTGCTATTGAGTTGTATGAATTTTTTACGTATGTTGGATATTAACTCCTTAACAGATACATGGTTTGCAAACACTTTCTCCCATTTTGTAGGTCTCATTTTCATTTTATTTCATTTGTCATGCAGAAACTTTTTAGTTAAATGTGGTGCCACTTGTTTATAATTGCTTTCATTGCTTATGATTTTGGTGTCATTTCCAAAAAAGTTATTGCCATGGCCAAAGACAGGGAGATTTTTCACTATGTTTACCTTAAGGAATTTAAGTTTCTCTTCAGCCTTTAACTCAGAGTGAATTTTTGTAAGTAGTGTAAAATAGGGACCCGATTCCATATTTTTGCATATGGATATTTAGTTTTCTTATTACCATTTATTGAAAAGACTATTCTTTCTCAACTGTTTATTCTTGGCACTCTTCTCAAAGATTAGTTGACTGCAATATGCATGAGTTTATTTCTAGAATTTCTATTTTGTTCCATTGGTCTATGTGTCTGTGACTATTCCATTCCAGTACTATACTTTTTTGATTACTATTACTTTGTAACATGCTTTAAAATCAAGAAATATGACATCTCCAGCTTTGTTCTTTTTACTTAAGAATATTTTGACTATTTAGAGCCTTTTGTGATTCTGTAGACATTTTAGAATTTTTTCTATTTTTCTGAAAAATGCCATAAGAATTTTTACAGGGATTGCCTTTAATATGTAGATTGATTTTGGTACTATGGATGTTTAAACATGTTAATTATTTTAATTTATGAACCTGAGCTCTCTTTTCATATATTTGTGTTCTTTAATTTCTTTTGTATATCTTACAGTTTTCCAAGTATGTAACTTTCACCTTCTTGGTTAAGTTTATTTCTCAGTACTTAATTTTTTTGATGGTATTGTAAATGAAATTTTCAAAAATTTCTTATTCAGAAAGTTTGTGGCTAATATAGAAAAACAAAACTGAGTTTTGCATGTTGAATTTGTATCCTGCTGCTATAATGAATTTGTATATTAATTTTAAGTTTCTGGTAGTGTCACTAGGGTTTTCCACATTTGAGTTTATGGTCTCTACAAGCAGAGACACTTTCCTTTCTGGTCTAGATTCATTTTTTAAATTTTTCCTGCCTAATTTGTCTGTTTAGTACTTCCACTGCTGTGGTAAATAAAAATGGCAAGAGTGAGCATCGTTGACTTGTATCTGCTTTTAAAGAAAAGGATTTCACATTTTTACCTTTGAGTATGATGTTAGCTGTGGGCTTGTCATATATGGCCCTAATTGTGTTGAGGTATTTACCTTTGATATGAATAATGTTAAAATTTTTCAAAGGTATTTTCTGTGTCTGTAATAATAATCATATGGTTTTTATCACTTTAAAATGTAGTGTATCATATTTGTTAACTTGAATATGTTGAATCATGCTTGGATTCTGAGAAGAATCTTGCTTGATCATGGTTTATGATACTTTTTTTTGTTTTTATGTAATAGAGGTATGCATTTTAAAAATAAGTGTGACATTTTGACACATTTATATAATGTGTAATGATGAAATCAGGGTAATTGGGATACACGTTACCCCAAACATTTAATTTTCTTTATGCTCGGAACATTCAAAACCTTCTCTTCTGGATACTTTGAAATATACAACAGATTATTGTTAACTATATTCACACTACTGATCTATCAAATATTAAATCTTATTTCTATTATCTGCTTTTTTTTTTTTTTTTTTTTTTTTTTGGTACCCAGTAAACAATCTCTCTTCATCCTTCCATCCCGCCCCCCAACCACCTTTCCTGGCCTCTAGTAACTGCCCATCTACCCTTTATCTTCATGAGATACACTTTTTTTAGCTTCTACATATGAGTGATTAACATGAGATATTTGTCTTTCTGTACTTAGCTTGTTTTACTTAACATAATGACATCCAGTTCTATCATGGTGCTGCAATGACAGCATTTTATTTTTTGTGGCTGAATAATATCCTGTTGTATATATACACCACATATTACTTATACAGTCATCCATTGAAGGGCACTCAGGGTGATTCCCTATCTTGGTTATTGTGAGTAGTGCTGCAATAAACATGGGAGTGCAGAGATCTCTTGGCTACATTAGTGGAAGGTGAAGGGGAGCTGGTGTGTGCAGTGAAAACATGGTGAGAGAAGCAGCAAGGAGGGATGTGGAGGTTCCAGGGACTTTTTAATAAGCAACTGTCATGGGAACTGAGTGAGAACTCACTCCTTACTCGGAAAAGTGGTACGAAATCATCATGAGGGACCTACCCCCCATGACTTCAACTGCCATTAGGCACCACCTCCAACACTGGGGACCAAATTTCAACACAAGGTTTGGGGGGCAAATGTCCAAACTATAGCAGCATATATATATTTGCAATTCATATATCCTTTTGCTGAATTGACCCCTTTATCATTATATAGTTACCTTGTCTCTTTAAAGTCTTCAACTTATAGTCTATCTTATCTAAGTATATTCGCTCCTGTTCTTTCTTGGTTTGGTTTTACATGAAATATATTTTTCTATCCATTTTCTTTCAGTCTATGTTTGTCTTTATAGGTGCAGTGTGTTTCTTGTAGGCAGCATGCAGTTAGGTCATTTTTTTAAAAAAAAAAAAAAACCATTTAGCTATTCTGCCTTTTAATCAGATAATTTAATCCTTTGCCTTCAATGTTATTATTTATAGGAAGGGACATAATATTGCCATTTTCCTACTTGGTTTCCAGTTGTTTTGTAGTTCCTCTCTTCCTTTATTTCTTATTGTCTCTTTTTTTTGTGGATAAGTAATCTTCTATAATAATAAAATTTAAGTTGTTGCCTTTTACTTTTAGTATATCCATCACAGGTTTTTCCTTTGTGGTTCTCATAGGCTTAGAAAAAATGAATCTTACATATGTAACACATTATTTTAAACCAAAGACAAGTAACTATTGATCACAAAGAAAAGAAACAAACAAAGAAAGATTTTAAAAAAAATCTACACATTAACTTCAATCTCCATCCCCAACATTTTTGCTTTTTGTTTTCTCAATTTATATATTTTATATTGCTTATCTCTTAACAAATTGCTCTAGCTATTATTATTTTTGATAGATTTGTCTTTTAGTCTTTATACTAGAGACCTTAGTGATTTACATACCATAATTACAGTATTAGAATATTCTGGGTTTTTCACGTGCTTACTTTTATCAGTGGTTTTGTACTTTCAAATTTTTTTGTTTGTTTTTGGTTTTTTTGCACATTGTCCTTTTTCTTCATTTAAAAACTCTCTTTAGCATTTCTTGTAAGATTGAGTGTGGTGGTGAAGAATTCATTCAGCTTTTATTTGTCTAGGGGAGGCTTTATCTTTCCATGTTTGAATGGGACTGTGTCCTGGTCACAAGACTGCTTCAGGACTCACACTCTAACCAAGGTTGGTAGGCCTCCCTTTGTTGTAGGAGTGTGTCTCCTGCTGGGTCTCTGAGTGGGAAGAACTGCTCTTGATCTGTAGCTGAAAGAAGCTAGAGCTAAATGACATGGCTGCCTTAGGATCTACAGTTGAAGTGAGGTTGGCTGGTTTCCCTCCCGGGACACGGATGGTGTCTCCCAACAGGTTCCTGAATGGACAGGAGTATTCCAGAACCATAGTTCAGAAGGCTTTAGCTGGATCACAGGCTGTTTCCAGGTCCACAGATGTGATCAAAGTCATTGAACCTGTTACCTGAGGCATGAGTGAATGTGACACCTCCTGCATCTTTGGCAATGAAGGACCAAAGCCAATGGGGCTTTAGCTTAGTCCACAAAGGTTCATAGTTGTTTTCCATTCTATAGCCAGTAGCATGATCAGTGAACCTGTCATCTGGGCACAGTCCTCCCTCACCAAAATGGCTTTTCTCAGTCTTGGGCTCCACTGAGGTTTTGCAACCACATCTTGAGTTCTAAATCTCCCACAAAGTCATGTTAGTTTATAGATAGCTTTCAAATTATTGCGTTTGTGTGGTCTATAAGTAGAGGATTTTTTATTCTATCAACTTACTGGAATCATTCCTTCAGGCTTTTCTTAAATGTCATTTTCTCATTGAGCTCAAAGGGGAAGGAGAAATTAAAAACAAACCAACCTATTTTCATAGTTCACTTACATGCACTTGAACAAACCAAGTAGATGTGAGATTCTTTTTTTTTAACCAGTGGTATTTAAATTAGTGTGGTCCAAGGAAACTTAAAGTTTCTGTTGAGACCAGGCAATCTGAATCACCAAAAATATGTTTTGTAATAATAATAAAATGATATTTGCCTTTAATATGATGACACCATCATTTTGACAGCTAATAGAAGATTTGAATATGTATTCCTGTTTTCTCAAGAAGTTGGATAGTTTTAGGGCACATATGTGTACATTTTCAGATATTAACTTAGAATGACTCAGTATTACTGATGTGCTCTTGCTGCCAGCTTTCTGTGATATGTGTTATCTTTTTAACTTCATTTTCATCCAGAATGTTGATATTTTGAAATCCCTAAATTTTCCTTGAGCCTATGTGGAAGGACACACACACACACACATGAATTGAGTAAGTGTACTTTGTTGTCTTAAAAGCCCTTAAAATTTAAAAAGTTTAAAATGACTATTATTTTAGTATTTCACAATTATTTATTCTGGAACAAGTACTTGCCTTTATCTTTAAAAATTCGTTACTGAATTAAGACAAATATTAGAAGACTCACTTTCTCAATTGCAGCAGAACTGTCTAGATCCAAATATGATCAAAATGATATAACTGACATATCAGAGAGTTCTTTGACTTACACAAAGAAGAATCTCTTCTAGACAGAGTTATAAATAAGGAATAAAAATATTAAAAAACAATAAAAACAAAAAGAAAAAATTAGAAAAATCATGATAATAAACATTTTAAAAAGATATACGAATATGATGAATCTACATTTGACTTTGTAAATGTCAAGTAATTTGTTTCATCTTTTGAAATAGAACCTTATTGAAGAGTATACATAATGCCAGATATCATTTGAAGATCAATGTTCTAAATTTTAAAAGAAAATGTTAAATTTTCATGAAGATCTTTGTTACAATTTTTACACTGGAAATAAAAAACTGTGGAAACACAGACTAAGTTATTATATTGCATTTCTTGAAGATGTGAGTCCAAAAAGCTAAAAGACTAAAAAAGTTGTGTACATTTTATATTGTTAAATGCTAGCAGAGTAAAAAAGGTAGCAAAGAAAACCACAAAAATTCCATTTTTAAATGATACAGTAACTTGTCAAATTGAAGATTTATTAATAAATGTATGAATAATGTTAGTACCTCATTTAGAGTATTGTACTTTGTGCTAGTGGCAAAAAGCAATGGTAGGTAAAACTGTTGACATTTACACACAAATCAGTAATTGGTAACACATTGTACTAGTTATTGCATTCTTTACTACCACATAAACTTAGGAGAAAAAATAAATTCTTTTGGTTTTCAGTTCAGTATGTAAGGAGCTTGGAAGTCATCAGTCTTGTTCTCACAACAAGAACATAGTTGAATATGCTGGAATTTAATAAGTCTTCCTTGATCAATCAGAGAATTGAGGTCATGGGGCAAACTGCTGTCCTCAAAACTGTAGAGACAGAGGTATACTCAGAATCACAACATACTGAGGCAGAAGTCTAAGATGTAAAACCTCCACTGGGGAGTTCCCATAGAGCTCAACACGTTGAATGCTCCTAGGGGGTGGCAAGCGGGGAGGGAAGAGAAACTTGGCACCCCTTCTTCCATATCTCAACCTGAGGTCTCTTCATCTGTATCCTTTTTAACATCCTTTATCATAAACCAGTAAATGTAAGTAAGTATTTTCCTGAGTTCTATGAGCCACTCAAACAAATTAATCAAACTCAAAGAAGGGGTGATGAGAACCTCAATTTGAGCCAGTTGGTCATAAGTTCTGAAGGCCCAGACTTGCTACCAGTATCTGGGAAGAAAGGAGTACAGTTTTGGAGACTGAGCCCTTATCCTGCGGGATATGATGCTATAGTATAAGACTGAATTGGAAGACACCCAGCTGGGGTCTGTTACTTGACGTGTGGGGAAAGAAACCTCACACATTTGGTCAAAGAAGTCTTTGTGTTGATTGTTGTGGTGTGAGAACAGAGAAAACACCTGATTAAGAGATTTTTTAAAAAATTTTTCGTAAATAATTGATATCAGATTAGTGCGATTTGTTAGAATAAGCCTAGGCTCAGGGAAACATGTAGTTTGGGAATAGAAAAGATGAAAGGGTGGAGAGTGAGGAACATTTGGTTCTTCAGTGGCTACCTGGTCACCCATGGCATGAAGCTATATTGTTCTCAGCTACTAAAGGTAAAAGTTATCAGTGGAATTTGGTATCAGATGGAATTTAGAGATGGATCAAACTCCCAGGAAGATGGTTCACCAGCTGCATAAAGAAATCTACACTAGTAAGGAAAAAGGCAAAACCAATCCCCTCGTTATTGTTATCTATAATAGCTAAAATGAAATTGAAGGAGAGTGCTGGGTCTGACCTTGATGGTACACCAAGCTTAGATTACCAAGAAAGTAGTTAATATGGGGGAAGGAGAGAACCACAAAACTATTGAAACCAGATGGTAAAGTGCGAAGAAATTATTCCATTTTGTTGTTCCGTATCATCAGCTTTCTGATGAACCTTTACTAAAATTGATTGTGCTAATAACTAATTTAGGAGCAGTGTCTTTGGTTTTAAATTCTGCAGAGTGGAAGAGCATGTTTGGTTGATACAGGACTTACAACTACAGTCACCTGACAGGTTCTTCCTGCCTCCGACACAGATAAAACTAGTTCACTGAAACCATGGTATTGCAGTAGAGTTTTATTGTCAAGAGACCAGCCCATACGGGAGAACTGGAGTTACAGCTTAAATCAGTCTCCTGGAAGGCTCAAAGATTAGAGATTTTATGGACAATTTGGTGGGCGGTAGGCTAGGGAATAAGTGCTGCTGATTAGTTGAGGATGAAATCATAGGAGTGTGGAAAATAGTCCCTATGTGCCTCTGGGTGGGGCCACAGAATCTGTTGAGTCGTCAGTCATAAGCCTGGGAGGGATCAGTCTGAAAGATTCAGAAAAACAATCTTAGGTTTTACAACAGTGGCTTTATCATTTTTAGGAGAAATTGGGGAAGTCACAAATCTTGTGACCTCTGGCCGCATAACTCCTGAGCAGTAAAAGATTATAGAAACTATGCCTACATTTTAGCAGAGTTCATGACCCGCTCATAATACTGTTCTTGTGGCCTTTAATTAGTCTTATAAAGGGGATCTTTGGTCCCTGAGCAAGGAAGGGATTAGGGAGAGACTATTTTCATCCTTGCTTTCAAGTTAAACTATAAATTAAATTCTCCCTAAAGTTAGCCTGGGCTATACCCAGAAATGAGCAAAGACACAGCTTGGAAGTCAGAAGTAAGATGGAATCAACTAAGACAGATTTCTCTTACTGTCATAATTTTGAAAAGGTGATTTCACATCTCATTATCAAATAATTATAGATTATCCGGACACACAGAAAGTTATTCTTGAGGAAATGGCCAGCCTGTTGGACTGGATGAAAGCCACTGTAAGATATTTATGTCCTCAGAAGGAGGATGTCCAACTTGACCTATAAATGCCAAGTGGAACACCCCAGATGAAGCAGTTCATATGCAAGCCATGTGGGATTGACTTTATGATGACAGGGATATTCACCCACTGAATATTCCCAATACTCAGGTCATGGAATTTGCTGTGATTAAGGGGGGTGCTTTTTACATGGGAACCCCAAATGACATTAATCCTGCAGACTCAAACAATAGTTCAAAAAGTTTTATCAAATTTGTTATCTCAGCCTCTCCTCATGGGTCTTATGACGCTAATAAAAACATTAGGTTAATTAACAAGAGAATGGTGAAGGATATAGGGGAGAGTCAAAGGATTCATCCAGAAAAGATTTCTTCCAGAAAAGAAATTTTTACATGGCTATTTGAAAATAAGATGGATAAGGAGAACATTGATAGTGGTAAAACTAAGAGGAAGAAGAATGAGGAGAGTCATGGGACTTTTCGCATCAGAGTGGAAATCTTCAGATGATTATTTAAAAATAGAATGAATAAAATGGGAATTGGTAGGGTTAAAACAAATGTCTTACTACAATATTACCGATGGTTGAGAGGACCAAAGGGAGCCCTGATATTCCTCCAACATTAAAGAGCCCCAAACCAGTTTGCTATATTTCTCCCCACTTGGAGATATTTTAAAAGCACAAAGGTAAACATTACAATTAAGAACTGCATCTGAAATTGCCTAGGGATAGTGGTTAGACTGGTTAATCAAGGTAAAAATTGACAAAGAGGCCAGGGTCTCTTGGCCCAGTCCCTGGCTATAAACCCAAAACCTTTTGTACAAGAGAAGGTAAAATGGTCTGGGGGTGGAAAAGAGAAGTTTCTGGAAACAGAACATAAAAATGTAAGGGTTCATAAGATTACGAAAGTTGGTATATTCTTGTTGTGCCTCTTTTACCTGACTGTATTATTGAAATGGACATTGCATCTGACTGGGGAATGTTTCCCCTACCTAGCACTGTAAAACAGCAGGCATGTAAATCGACCATTCAAGCAACTGCAATTGTACAAACTTAATGGGAATCAGTAATATTGCCTGAGCCCACACAGTGGAGAGTGGAACCTGGAGTGCTGGTAGGAAGGAATTCTCCACCTGATAGTCTTCTGTGGAATGTGTACTAGGGCTTATGGCAAAAGCCTGTGAGCACCTCCCAGTGACTTTGGACTTTGGACTGCAGGATTTTCACTTGAGGTGCATTTACTGCCTTACTATGGGAAGTTCATTGAAACCCCTATTACTGAAAGATGTAAAATGATCTTGACACCTAAACTACCCATGCTGTCTTGAATGAAGTTAGAGAAGCATTCTACTGGGGATAGCAGTACCCAGAAAAATACTGTAATAAAATGGAAATTGTTTGTTCAAGATTATGCTATCCGGGAAATGCAAAAAGAGAATACTAAGAAGTAGAGAGCCTTTTAATCCTAGGGCTGACTTTGGAATGGTGTGAGGAGCTGCTGGATTTTATAGATACCTGGACAATGTCCTATGAACAACTCTTGATTGACCAACAAAGATTTTCTTGGTTTACTGACAGCAATTCAATGTGAACAGACAAAATTCTGTTTGGAAGTCTGTTACTTTGGTCAAAGAAGGTTAAAAACAGATCAAGTCAGTGGGCTGAATTGCATGAATTAAATAGTGGTAGAATCCCTGTGTTGGGATTTTACTGACTCATGGGCAGTGACCAATGGACTGGCCATAGAGTCAGGCAGAAGGGCAATGAATGCCTGACCTATTAAAAGAATGTCCATATGGTGTATGGCCCTATAGAAATGTATCTGAACATTAAAATCAAATAAGTCAATGCCCATCAAGATAATTTCCTTCCAGGCTCAGAAAGTGACTGGAACTGACAAGCAGGTATCCTCATGTGCTCCTTTAAGGTGGTCACCTGGGTCTATGAAATAAATGGATGTGGGGGTACTGCAGCAGTGCAGAGAAAGGCTGAATATAGATAATGTTCGTTTTGTACCATCTCAGGTACACAGTGACAGTAAGAACTGTTCTGATTTTCAGCAAGAGAGAGAGAGAGACAGACTGCCCATGGCTATGGGGCAGATTCCCTGGTGGGAAAGCCATGAACATAGCAGGAAAGACCTATGAGATAAACTGACTTTGGACTGCAGGATTTTCACTTGAGGTGCATTTACTGCCTTACTATGGGAAGTTCGTTGAGAGGCTACAAACAGGTCTTAACAGGAATAGACACAGACAGGCTTTGCTTTCCCAGTGGAGGATGTAAATAATGAGAGAGACATTAAAAAAAAAAGAAAAAAAAAAAAACAGAAGATATTGCATGGATTCCAATGGTCAGTCATTATTTTTTCAGATCAAGGAACACATCTCATAATGTCCAACCGTGGGCAGAGAGAGAGACAGAGAGAGAGAGAGAGAGAGAGAGAGATAACCTGTTCAGTGCAATAGTTTGTTAGAGAAGTAGAACAAACAATTAAAACACTAGTTGTCTACACAGGAGGTAATGAAAACATGAAGAGCTGACTTACCTTCACGAATGGGTGCTCACACTCAACATGAGTGGGATTAAATGTGTTCCCCCAGTAAATTTTTCTGTTTTCCTGGGAGATCTGGGGAAGAGAAGGTGGGGAGGATACTAGTATGACTATGTAACTCTTGACAAAGGGAGAGTACATTACTCACAGAGTACCCTGTGTGAGTAAAATCCCAACACAGGGATTCTACCACTGTTTAATTCATGCAATTCAGTCCATTGACTTGACCTGTTTTTAACCTTCTTTGACCAAAGTAACAGACTTCCAAACAGAATTTTGTCTATTCACATTGAATTGCTGTCAGTAAACCAAAAAAATCTTTGTTGGTCAATCAAGAGCTGTTCATAGGACATTGTCCAGGTATCTATAAAATCTGGTATAATGACTCAATTTTGTTCTTTTTTCCCCAAATTACCTTTTTTTTTTTTCTTCTTTTTTTTTTTTTTAATTTTCTACTTGATGCAATGGTCCTAGGACCAGGGCTACAACAAGTGCTAGAAACAGGTATGGTTTCTAAGCAAGAAACTGTAACTATGTTTTCAAACATTATGTTAAAATTTCCAAAGGCCTAATGGGGGTAGGTTACACTTTCACCCCATCTAGCAAAGTTGGAGCTAATAATGAATGTACCTATATTACCTGGTGGTTAAAATAGCTCACTAATTCTGTACCTATATAACCTCCCCCTATCTGAATGAGAGTAGTCTGAGGAGGGAGTAGTTGCTAGACTAGTATTGCAGTCTAAATACAGATCAACACAATGGCAGTTCTAATGATATCCATTTCAAAGGTGAAAAATTTTGAATAATAATGGAGAGAAGAAGGAATCATAGCTGAGAATAAAGAAGTCAATAAGTGGATTATTAATTGAGGGAAACTCAATACTACATTAACAACTCAAAAGAGTCTCAGAGCAAGAGATGACACATTTTCCTAGCTCGGTTATTCCAGATACCTGACAGTGTGAAGCTGTGTATTTACCAATAGGACTCCTGCGTTTGGAACCTGACAGGTTTGAAAGGAAGCCTACAAAGCCGAGTGATCTCATACTGAAAGATACTCATTCACTATAAAGGACCAGACTAAGTATTAATGACTGAATGGGTTTCTAGTAATGTGGCAGTGCCTTTTGAGTTGTATGTTCTTTAGATGTAAGGGATTTGCTCTCAAAAACCAGGGGGTGGCCTGTGTTGTTGTAATATATTTATATATTGACTTTTGTCCAAGGTTCCTGGCTCCTAACTTTCATAGTCTTTGTTATAATGTTGGAGTACTTTAGGCCTCAGGAAACAGAATCTCTCTCTCTCTTTCTCTAACCTTCTTCTGTTCTTCTTTAACCTGTCCAAGGCAGGACTCTAATCCGATTGTGGGTCAAAAGACCTTGATTACAGAGTGCGTCCAGCCAGGGCCGCATATCCTAGAGGAAGGAATGCTACACAGGTCAAGAAAAGTCTGAACAGATCAAGGAACTGTTTAGTTTAGACCCTGTGATTTTTGACCAATCACATTTCTACATGGTTATCAATCTTGCCTATGTAATGAAGCCTCCATAGAGACCGCAGAGGACAGGATTCCAAGAGCTTCTGGATAGCTGAACAAGTGGTGGCTCCCTGACGGTGGAGCCCCTAGGGAGGGAGGGCATGGAAGCTCTTCTCCACCACCTTGCTCTAGGCATCTCTTCGTCTGTATTCTTTGTACTATTCCTTATAATAAACTGGTAAACATTAAAAAAAAAAAAAAAAAAAAAAAAAAACCTTCCATGGGAATTACTCAGTTGTATCATGTCCAGTTTCAACAGAAAAATGACAAGTAAGACCAGAAATATACTTTGAAAAGATGGAAGATGGAGCAAGTGTCAGACTGAAACTCAAACATGACAGATACTGTTATTATAAAATTAAGAATTTAAAAGAACTATGATAAGTATGCTAAGGGCTATAATAGAAAAAAGTGTTATTCAAGAATGCATGGGTAGTGTAAGCAGAGAAAAGGGAAAGTGTAAGAAAGAATGAAAAGGAAGTGCTAGAAATCTGGAAGACCTGTATAACTCATCAAACCAATATTTGCCAAATGGCCATGGCCAATGCATTATGGTTGAAAATTATGAATGAATCATAAGATCTATTTAAAGTACAAGATATATATATATATATTTTATTTTAGCAGTGTATTAAAAGACCATTCATATTATTTCAGTTGCCACAGTGCAAGTATCCTGTAAGAAACAACTGCTGGCCAATTTTGGTATAGAATCAGTAAAGAATATTCACAATTTTATGAAAGGCTGTTAATATACTGTATCTGTGTGAGCCCAACTGTATCTGTGTGAGCCCAGAATTCTTTGAAATTTTTAACCAATATCACAACATATTGCAAGAAAATGCAGAAAAAACAATCCGGATTTCTTTTATTAAATCAGACATTAAAGAAATTTGCAGATATATAAATTTTTGTCGTTCTTCTCAATAAATTCTATTTTATTTTGGAAAATATGGTCCTTTTTAAATTTGAAATTGTTCTTATACTAAGAATTTTTTTATGTCTTTAATAATTGCATAATCAAATGTCTTTTTAAACATTTTACAGTTTTAATTACTAACAACTGACATAAACTAAAGTTGTTTGGGTTTCTGAATTATTTTAAAAGTGTAAAGTGATATTGACACCAACAATTTCAATAATTACTGCTGTAACCAAATGGGTAACTTTTCCTACCATCTAATTAAAACAGTAAAGATGGGGTGATACTTGATGATTTAAACTCAACATTGAATTTTTTTCAGTTTTGCTTTTACACATATTGAATATAATTTCCATTTTAATTTACTTTTTATTTATTTGACCAATGAGTACATATTTTACTCCAGTATTCAGTTTTATAAATGTAACAGATTATTATTTAACTTATCTATTTTTTGTTGTTGAATATATACAAATGATTATTTTATCATCCCTGCTTTAAGCCATACTTAAAATACTGTGATATAGGTCTCCTTCCAAAGCAATATAAAAGGTGCTGTGACAGAGATGACTTCAAAGATAATATCATAGCAAAGGTTTGCCTAGAATAATAAATACCTGCCTCATAGAACTTTTATGAGATAAAATAATATTATTAATTGCTGGAAATATTGTCTACACAATAATTCTAAGTTCTATATTAATGTTTGTTAAACATATTCATACTTTATTGGTAAAATAAAGCCCAGAGAATACCATCCTTTCCACTTTCTCCCAGAAAAATTGGAACTTCACTTTACCTTTTAATTAGAGACCTAGCCCAAAGGAACATTTAATCTGAGCATTTTAAGTTAGATGCCCTTCTCTCAGCTTTTTCAGAATAAAATTTATATTCATCAAATGAGAAGTACTAGTGAAGCATTACACTTATGAATTGGTAAATAATGTCTATTGCTTATGATATAAAAGTTCAACCAATTGGCATTTGAGAGCATTTCATTTTTTATTGACTCCTGCTCTTCTAAACAACTCTTACAGAAAGTGCACTACTATAGTCATTGTTTTGTGATGTAGAAAATAGAAAAGTAATAATCTCTAACTCTACTTGACTACAGTATGGAATAGAATAAACATAAACTTTCATTGGAGCTGGGATGGATATTTTCTAAAAATGTATAAATGTTTACTATTTAGCAACGACTTCTACCTAAGATGGAGGTGATTGAATTTGATCACAGTGTACAATACACTGTATCCCGAAAGGAAGGAAGATATTTTGATAACTAACCAATTTTTTTGTGTGTGCATATGTATGTATGTATAAATGTACATATATGTATATATATGTAAGCAGGTATATATGTATGTATGTATATATGTATGTGTCTACTTTTAAAGTGCTAACTCACTTTAAAACTATAGGTGATCATTGTAATATATTAGAATATCATAAAATGCCATAAAACTGTTGATAAATGAAATATTGGGTAATTTGAATGCTTATTATATATGATAATCAAAGCTGATCACTGTGATTTTCCTAAAACATTATTTATGTGAGTTTATCATATTTGTTCCACTTTCTTAATAATGCTTGATATTTCTTAACATTTATAATAGCAATACATCTATTTGGCATTATTATTCATTTTGTAGGAGATGACTATATTGTTTATTCCTTTTCACCTTGACAATTGCATGACATACAATAGAAGATAATAATAACTCTAATTAAGCCAAGTCATTTGACATTCTAGGATATGTTATATAATTAATAGAATAATGATATTTACTATTTTCATGGAACAAACTATTTTGTATTTTACAACATTTCAGTCAGTAGTCTTGAAGTTAGTACAATTTTTTAAATGTATTTCTCAAACTTAGTTTTGATTGAAGCAAATAACTTATTTGAAGTTATGAGCAAAAATTTTTAAAAATCTTGGGATATTCATGGTATGTCACTAATTACACACTCTATTAAATTGCTTCAAATCATTTCTACATATGACTCTTTTTCTCTTGCTAGATACAAATCATTGAAAGAAAGTTCATGATCTTCTATAATATCAAAGGATAAAGTATTATCAAAGGATAGTGTCCTAGACACATAAAAAAAGCATCATCATTTTTTATGCTTTATTTAAATGTTTTTTTTTTTTTTTTTTTTTTTTTTTTTTTGAGACGGAGTCTCGCTCTGTCGCCCAGGCTGGAGTGCAGTGGCGCAATCTCGGCTCACTGCAAGCTCCGCCTCCCGGGTTCCCGCCATTCTCCTGCCTCAGCCTCCTGAGTAGCTGGGACTACAGGCGCCCGCCACTGCGCCCGGCTAATTTTTTCTATTTATAGTAGAGACGGGGTTTCACCATAGTCTCGATCTCCTGACCTTGTGATCCGCCCGCCTCGGCCTCCCAAAGTGCTGGGATTACAGGCGTGAGCCACCGCGCCCGACCTATATTTAAATGTTTTTTAACTGATTTCTCTAACTGAAGTCTCACATTGCTCTTTCTTTATTTTCCTTATACTCAGTATCTTCTTGGTAAAATGCAAAGCTATGCATGCCATTCGTCATCTGAAAATGTCTCTGTGGGTCTTCTTTGCATATGATATTAAGAAAAAGTCAAAGAATGACACAAGAAATTTTTCATAACCCAGATTTGACATTTCTTTTATCTCCTAGTATTGATCCTTCTCCTTAGATATCTAATGTTTTTCTGACCACCTAGTCCACTAAGTAAATTAGTAAACTGCTCATTAATATTATCTTTTGCCATTATTTTCCTGATATCATAAAAGAAAGTAATCGTGTTGTTTTAATTCAATTGTAATTTAGTATTTCACCTTATAGCACTTACCATACTTCCGGTAATGGTAAGTGTGTGCATATATATATGTGTGTGTGTGTGTGTGTGTGTGTATAAAATCACATATGTGTAGAGCAGAAAATATAAATATATGTAAAACGTAAGACTTGAAAATTTTGAAATCTGAGTCTTTCAAAAACAGAAAATGTTTAATTTATATCAGTAGTGTCTAGCTGTCTCCATGAATTTTCATTTGTTTTCATGAGGTAATATGCTAGCAACAAACTTATAAAACTTGTGTTTTTTTTTTTTTTACATTAATTATTTCAAAAATATCCATTGAGAGTGTAATATTTGTCACAAACTGTATTTGGTACAGAGACTTAAATGGGTCAAAGCCATACCCTATCCTTGCCTTTGAGAAACTTGTAGGCCCATGGGAAAAATGCATATTTAAAAAATAATAATAATAATAAATGTCTACACATGGCAATAGATTTAATATAATTTAATATAACCTTTCCATCTTTAAGAAATATGTATGTATATGTGTTATATAGATAGATAGAGAGAGAGAGAGAGAAAGAGAGAGAGAGAGACTTCCGACTCTTCACTCTGCACTTACTCCTATTTGCAGTTTTATTTTCTGTCAATCTACCTCTCTGGGTTTTCAATTAGTTCTCTGTCAATACTGTTAATACTACTTCCTTGTCTACTAACCATCCTAGCATTTTTAATTCCCACTAACTACTTGATAGATGCATGAAATCAGAATCCCCATCTATTTTTTCTCATTTTAAAATAGTTAAATGAACTTCAAAAACTGTGTAGACCACAAATTACAGACTTTTTCATCCCTCAGGCATTTTTATTATTGATTACTCCACAAAAATATGATTTTATTTATGATTATCATTTTAAATATTGTTTATGATGAGTGACACACATTCTTTCCTTACCCCCATTTCAGACTCTTACATTTCAGATCATAGTCTTACTACTTCGTCATGCAAACAAATTTAATAGGAATATTGAGGATAACAAGAAAGTTAAATTCAGTTGCCCTCATGTTAATCTCAAGAGAGGTTTCTAATTTTCTTTCCTTTTTTTTCTACCTCTCTGAAGAATTATAACTCCATTACTCTAATGCTAAGACTTTTTAAAAAATAGTTCATGTTCCCATCTTCTTTGCTTCTGTTTGTTTATAATTATTATCTGAATTAAATATTATATAAATCAATGCTTCTGTTAAATAACTTAGTCACTTAAAATATGTTGGCTTTTATTTAGAAGTACATTTTCATAGAGCCAGGCTCTTTTTATTAAGTTTAGTATGGTTTTACTCATAAATTATTATTAAAAGCAATTTAAATTCAGTGGCAGAAAAAATAAGTGCTTTTACAGAAAATGCAAGATGGAAAAACTGTTCAAAAATACTTTTCTTTTTCTTTTAACTCTTGAATTCAGGGGTACGTGTACATATTTATTACACAAGTAAATATGTGTCATGGTAGCTTGTTGTACACATTATTTCATCACCCAGGTATTAAGCGTAGTATACAATAGCTTATACAATGAAATGGAATCAGCACAAATGCCCATCAAAGATAGACTAGATAAAGAAAATGTCATACATACACACCATGGAATACCATGCAGCCATAAAGAAGAATGAGTTCATGTCATCTTCAGGGACATAGATGGAGCTGGATGGAACGTCTATGGATGGACATTCTTGCCTTTCAATTTTATGCCTATTTCTTTCTTTCCTTTTTTTTGAGACAGAGTCTTTGCAAATTAACACAGGAATAGAAAACCAAATACTGCATGTTCTCACTAATAAATGGGAGCTAAATGATGAGAACACATGGACACATAGAGGGGAACAACTCACACTGTGGTCTATCAGAGAGTGGAGGGTGGGAAGAGTTAGAGGATCAGGAAACGTAGTTTTCTTTTACAGTTAATTTAGAGTTTGTCTCGTCGATGTTGCAGGCAGAAAACTTGAATGCAGAATAACCCAGATATGATTACAGGACTCTACAGTGGTCACTAATGCACTTTTGTGTATGTTTGCTCTTCACTGTAGTGAACAAACATCAGAAGTTTCTAAAGACAGTCCATTTGTCAGCATCATAATTCAACTTTATTTTAACCTGGTTTTGCAGGGGTGAAAACAAAACAACTTCTTATAACTGATGAATTGGGTAACTGCATATGTAAGATTTTTCATAATTCAGAATAGGAGAGGAAATTTAAGGTAGAAATAGAAGCACTGTTTCTTTCTCAGTGATGAAAAGATATCCCAGGGACATAAGAGAGAATATGAATTTAATGGATCCCAGTGCTTCCGTTATAAATACATATGACTTTTACTTGGTTAATAAGACCACTAAATTGTGTATTGAAAATGTGCTGAGTGTAGATTTTAAGAGCTCTTATCACACAAAAAATTTAGCTCTAGAAGGTGATGGATAGGTTAAGTTTCTTACCTGTAGTAATTGTTTCACTATGGATATGTATCTCAAAACATTGTGTGTTACTCCTTAAATTTATACAATACAAAATCAGTCTCTCTTGCTACCTTAGTTACTGAGTTACTACACATTCATTTACACATTTTTGTCTTTCAATTTTTTACCTTTTTTTGAGGCGGAGTCTTGCTTTGTCACCCAGGCTGGAGTGCAGTGGCGCAATCTCGGCTCACTGCAAACTTCATCTCCCAGGTGAAAGCGATTCTCCTGCCTCAGCCTCCCGAGTAGCTGTGTTTACAGGCCCTGCCACCATATCTGACTAATTTTTGTATTTTTAGCAGAGATGAGGTTTCACCATGTGGGCCAGGCTGGTCTCGAACTTCTGGCCTCAAGGGATCCACCCATCTCGGTGTCCCAAAGTGCTGGAATTACAGGCATGAATCACCACACCCAGCCAATTTTATGCCTATTTCTTGAAAAGCAAATTTAAACACATTCCAAGGACTAATTTATCTAAGTACTAAAAACTTATAGTACACCAAATTTCCATGTCAGCTAAAATGGTTTCCAGATAGGTTTGGGCATTTGGATCAATGACATCACAGTTTGGTTAGAAATCTATCAATAATTTTTTTTCTAAACAGTAATATTTAGTATTATTGTGACATGATATTGTGAAGAGAATATAGTGCTAAGAAAATATGTATTCTCTTCATATCTGCAGAATAATATAATTTAGATATTTAAACTTATATCTAAATTAGGAATGCTCTTTCCAACTAATAAAAAAATAAATTTGTATACATGTATGTATAGTAAAATATCCATAAATATTTCTATCTCTATATCTATGTATCTTCTCCCATTGTTGTAGGGTGATATGACTGATGCTGGTTTTTTTTTTTTTCAAAGTCTCCAGAAAACAGAAAATAACATTGTATAAAGGTCACTTTTCTGTGATTTTTCCCTCCATTCTTTTTTGTTTTGTTATATTTATAAGGGTAGGGAGCTGAGATCCCTGAAAAGTATATTTCCCAGATACCCTTCCAGACCACCAGTTAAATTCTGACAGTGAGAAGTGCTTGTTGGAGATGGGGAGATCTTTGGAAGGGGCTTAACTGCTCTTTCTCTCTCTCTACTCCTGGCTCTTGTTAGCCCTTCATCAGCATCAAAACGGAGCATCGCAGAACCTCTTGCTGGGTCCAGGCATCAGCACTCTGAGGCTTCTTGGTGGCTTTCCCGCCTCCACTGATTTGTTCCCTGTCCTTATGATTTTGTCATTTTTCAAAATATCCTATAAATGGAATCATGTAGTAGGAAGCTTTTGTAAGTCTGGCCTCTTTCACATATAATAATGCATTTGGAATTCATCTATATTTTTGTATTGATCAATAGTTTCTGTTTGTTCCCCCTTGTTGTGGCTGAGTTCTATTACATACATGTGAAACAGTATTGTTTATGTATTTAACAGTTGAAAGATATCTCAGTAACTTCCAGTTTTAGGTAACTGTGAATAAAGGCATTTTAAACATTCACAAACGTATTTTTGTATGAATATGCATTTTCATTATCCTGAGGTAAATAGAGCAAGATTACTGGGTCATATGGTGAGTGCACAATATATTATAAAATAAAATGCTAGCTGTTTTCCAAAGTGGCTATACTGTCTTGCAACCCAGAAGTAATGCATGAAGATTACAGTTGTTCCTCATCCTCACCAGAACATAAACTATTTTTTAAGCATTGAAATAATTACCAGTGACCAAATAGCCTTTTAAAAAATAAATAAATAAGCAAATTAAAAAGTGTTTCAATTTCATTCCTAATCTCAGTTACTAATATGATATGAGTGTTTGTTGGGGAATGCATAGCTTCTAAAATCTTGGAATCAAATTGGACACTGCCATCCTAATTTGTGTTTTACATTGGGGATTAGACTTTTCTCAGGTTTATACAAAATATATGTTAGTATCCTTTGTATCAATGCTTTATGTATTGCTAAGGAGTTTTGTTTCCTCTAATGTGCCTTGCACAGTGCTTGAGACCAGATACATGTAGTTGGTTATTATTAAAGATGGGTTCTGCCTCTGTTGCCCCTGGAGTTTGTCCTGATTGATAACAAAAATGACCTCTGCTCCATCATTTCATCTTACCATGTTTTCATTTTTTTTTTCTAAATTATTTAGCAAACTATAATATGTTATACGGAAACTTTGAGGCTAAAAATGAAAAGACATGTGCTTAGTTGACAGAAACAGGAAGGCTAAGTTGCCTTATAACAAACAACAAAAGAACAATACTTTTATATTATGAAGGAACCCAGAGAAATTGCTGTCTAAATAAAGCCCAATATTGTGAAGCTATACAAATAATTTAAAATATATTGGTGCAATGTTCACTGTTTTTTAATTTGTACACTAGAAGCACAAACCTCACCATTAAACAATGTATCCATGTAACAAACCTACACATGCTTTCTCAAATAAAAAATAATAAAATAAAATAAAAGATCTAAAATTTATTTTTAAAGTAGCAATTCAATCAAAGCAGCCAGTTTTGTATATATTAATGCTCATTCTAAGACAAGTACCAGCTGTTTGGTTATTAATATATCATCAACATACATTTTCATCACAAATTATCAAATTGATAAATGCAATTTGAAAAGTACTGTACTCTGATCACATGAAATTAATTTGAGTTGATTAAAGTTAGAAAATCAAAATGGAAACCATTTTTTGTTCTAAATTATTTTAGTTCTCTTCAACTGTCACCCTTGAAAAACTGCATAGAGTTTTTATGATCTCTATAAAGACTCCACAGAGTTTTCATGATGATTGAATAAGTACTAAATTAAAGTGCTTAGATAGTGTCTTTTACGTGGTGGCTATTAACAATTTGGTGTACCAATATTCTACAACACAATTGTAATATTTGTTTATTGTCTACAAGACAAATTTAAAATATCTTTAGAAATAATAATTTTTCAAGGTCTAACCTCAATTAACCTTTCTAATCTTCTTTCTGCAAGTATGAACCAAACTAAATTATTCCTAGTCTCTGAGTATTCACTGTGTCTCTCTAAATTTCTGTGTTTGACATACCCTTTATTTGAATCTTTGCCAATTTAAATCTAAAATCCCCAGGATAAAATTTATTTCCTGTAACAACTAAATCCTAATATTGTGTTTCTTTTATAATCCGTCTATCTGGTTTATCACACTGTGCGTGCACTTTTTGTAGTCTGTACAAAAGTATGTATCTTGTATATCTTTCTTTGTAGTATTTTGTGCTTTGAAATTAATGTTACAATTGGAATCCAAAGCATCTCTCTTTTGAGAAATTATTAATCTACTAAAGTGGGCCAGCAAATATTTATTTTTTGAATAGATTAATGTTCCATTTAATTGCATGCAATTTTCTAATTTTATTTAAAATTTTTAATTTTAGTGTTTAAAAATTCTTTACTGATATTTTAATGGAAAGGTGAAAAAGAATTATTTATACACTACTAGACTGATGCTAGTCCAATAAAGATAGAAATAACTAAAGTTAAATGGAACATTGATCAAATAACCATTGTTCTCTGGTAGGAAAAGGCAAAGCTAATGGGTTAGGAAACTACTGGAGCTCAAACTGTGCATTAGTATTTGAAGTGAGAGAGTCAGGGATACTGAAAGGTGGAAAGAGGATGATCTCCTCAGCCACACTAAATATCCACACATTTAATGGCTTTTGTTAATGGCCATGAAACCAAGCAGCCACATCATTTTTAGGACAACTCTTTTTGAGACATCCTTTGAATATCTCTATCAGGTACTTTCCATCCACAATGCTCGAATTCTAAGGTATCCCTTTCCATATTCATTCTGGTGGAAAGAGATCCTAGGATGACATTGTAACTGGTAGTGTGACGGGACAGAATCCTCATCAAATCCTGTTATGTGAAATTGGCAATATATATCAACAGATATAACAACAGTAACAGTATCACCTGTGTGAATGTATGTATATAAATATGTGTGTATATACATACATATAACTTAGCAACAGAAATACATTCTGAGAAATGCATCATTAGGTGATTACATCATTGTCTAAAACATCATATATTTATACAAACTTAGCTGGCATATATATATATTTATCCACATATTTTTATATAAAAAACAAATGTCCCAGCACCACTATTGATGACAGTGATTTCCTCTACTTGACCTGCAGTGACAATATCAAGTGCCATATATAAGATTTCTATATATGCTCCCTTATAATCATATGGAACCACCATTGTATATGTGGTCTACTATTGACCAAAAGGTCATTATACAGAGCATCACTGGATATAGATAGGTAGATAGATAGGTAAATGGATATTCTTAAACATACCTACACCTATCTCTCTACCTATCTATATATATACACAAATATACATACATATCTATAAATGTATGCACACATATCTATATATGTACACAAATATAGATACATATACTGTGTTGCTTCATACTATGAACATCTCTGATTAAAGGTAACATTAGCCTCATAGAATGTGTGTTATAGGACAGATTTAATAAAAGAGAACCACAGGCTGGAGTTATTCTTATTTTTATTATGATTATACTTTAAGTTCTGGGGTACATGTGCAGAACGTGCAGTTTTGTTACATAGGTATACACGTGCTATGGTGGTTTGCTGCACCCATCAACCTGTCACCTACATTAGGTATTTCTGCTAATGCTATCCCTCTCCTTGCTCCCCACCCTCGACAGGGCCAGGTGTATGATATTCCCCTCCCCGTGTTCATGTGTTCTCCTTGTTCAACTCCCACTGAGTTATTCTTTAAATGATTGTAGAGGAAGAATTTTTGGAGATAGGAAATAAAGGATGCAGGGCAAAACTGCATAAGAAAGCTATGCAAGAATCTGAATTTAGCTTTAGTCTGTCTCCACGGAGAACTCTAGACCTCTAATTTTTCCTTTCAGTGGCTTCCTCATTGAGACAAGAAGGCAACTATTGTCTTGCCATTAGCTATTCTCTGTTCCTTATGAATGAGGAAAGGAAACCTTGACAGGGCAGCTTCCAAGGCGCTGAGAGCAATTCTACAGAGAAGGCAGCAGCGTGCCTGTCAGAACCAACACTTACAGCAAACGGGGCCGATAAATGAAAGGTGGACAATTTTGGGCCTCTTTTTCTCTTCTGGGTTTAATTTAGAATTGACTGCTGATATTTTCATTATGATTGCACTGAACGCATAGTTTAATTTGAGTAAGATTAAGATATTTATTTAAATAATTATCTTGTGTATGCACATTGCATCTGTTAAACTATGCTTCCAATAAAGTTTTGTATTTTGTTTCAATAAATGTCTTGGATGTCTTTTGTTAAATTGATTGATTGTTTCCCACTTGGCACCCCATCAGTTTCAGTGTTTCACAATTGAAAGAATTCTAGAAACTCCACAGAGCATACAGATTTAATAAATGTGAATTACATGGTACAGTAGCAGAAAGCACACGCAAGAATGGCAGTCCTAAAATATTTCCAGACAAAATTTCACACGCAGCATCCTTTCTAAGTCACACAGGGTGAGGTTTTCTCCCCAGTTGTTAATCACCGCATCTGGTTTAGGATAGTTTGGGTGATAGTTCACAGAGGGATCTTTTATAGTCCACTGTTCATATAGCCATGCCAGACTGTGTAACTACCTAAAACAAGTGTTTAAGTTCTCTGAACAACGTAAACACGCAGGACATGTGCCACCAAAGGAGTTTCAAACTTTAAATAGCTCATTGCCAATTACGAGTTAGCCCATCTTGGCTTACCTTCGCCACAGGTCAGCACTAAACTCGCAGGCATTCTGGAAGATAAATCTGATAACAGTTCATTTTTAAGTTAATTTGTCTTAAAAGCGGCTACATTCACAATTCTTGTTCAACTTTAAACCATGCAATGTCATTCTGTTTTCTGCATCTTTTGCACCATTCTTAGAAACAAAAAAAATCACAAATACCAAAATACTTATTATTTTATGATTTAATATAGTTTAGGCATAATTTTAAAGAAATATTTGAGTTTGCCACATTATCTTGCATAAGTTTATTCAAATCATATACAAGCTTGACATCTGTAAAAGAGGGGTAAAGGCAAAACTTTCTTCATTACAAAAAGTTGAACTTTTATAAGATATATCAATAAGTTGATTTACTATGACAATTAACTGATTAACAAAACATACTTTGACTAATAATCTTTCATCAGAAGAACATCTTGTGAGGTTTTAAATTCAATCTCCTAAGCATTTGATCATAGACATCAGCACTATAGAAAGTTTTGTTATAATTAATCAAATTTACTTTAGCAATTGAACAAATATTAAACCAAACAGCAGATGTATTGTGAGTCAGATTAAGATCATTAAAAAAAAATCACTCAATTAAAATTACAACAATATTTTCTAGGCCCCTGTCTACAAAACAAATGGTGTTATATATATCTACTGACTAATACCAAGGAGTAAGTCTCAGTTAATTCTTAATTCTAAGTCTCTTGTGGGAATAGCCATATACCTTTGTGTTAGTTTTCCAATTCTGAGTAGAAACATTATCACACTTAGTAGCTTAAAATAATACAAATACATCATCTCAAAATTCTGTTGCCCAGAAGTCTGACACAAGTCTGACTATGCTGAATGTAAGTTGTTGGGAGATCTGTATTCCTTTGTGTAATCTCTATGTGAGGGTCTGTTTCCTGGCTGACTTGCGTTATAGGCAGAATTCAGCTCCTTTTGGTTATAGAACTAAGATCCAGTTTTTTGGCTGTTAGCTGAGGCCCATCTTCACTTATGGAGGTCGTCCAAATTCCTTGGCTCCTGGTCTTCTTCTCCCAGCTTCAAAGATAATGGTGACAGGTTGTGTCCCTTTCATGCATCAGATCTCTCTTTTTTCTTCTTTTTTCTTCAGACTCAGACAGAAAAAGCTCTTTACTTTTAAAGACTGTGTGATAATCCACGATGACATCGGCATCTCAAAATTTGTAACCCTAATCACTTCTGCAAAGTTCCTTTTTCCATGTAAGGTAACAAGCTCCAAGGATTAGGAGGAGCCATTACTGTGTTGAGCACAATTCTGTTTTATACTGATATACTGATAAAGATTTCCTATAGAATTTATCTGTAAATCATTTCTATTTTTCATTTCCTGGTAAAATTTGGGTCAAGTTTAACTTGATTCTCCATTCCTAGTAACTGCATTATTGCATACATTTGGTTTTTATTTATATATAGGGCTTTGGCAGTCAGAAAGCACCTGTGCAAATTACATTATACATTTGTGAATTCCTTGAAGCTATGGATCATAAATACCACAAGAGTGCATTTCTTGTGTTTACACTGCCAAAATCTTAGACTATCCTTGTTTCTAAAAAAGCACGCTCAGTAGATCCTCTTGGTTCAGAGTGCATGGTATCTTCTATCTTTGTTTCCTAGTGTATTGTTTAAATATCTTTTGAGTTTGTCTCATGCATTTCTATAGCCGCGTTGAATGTCCAAGCTAGGTGCCAATCTTTCTCTTTCTTCCGAAATAACATCTCTTTTAAATACACGATGCAGGCTAAGTCAGTATGGCTCTTATCCTTAAAAGTAATTTCAGCTTGTCCTAAGACTTGACCTGTATTAATTTCTTTCTTTATTTTTAAATTTTTACCAGACCACTTCAATTATTTTTACTAGGACAAGCATATGAATGTCCTATAACTTATTTCACTAACCACAACAAAGGGTGAGGTGTTTTTTTTTTCTCTCTCTCTACTCCATTGCTGGAGTCTGGTTACAATATACAACTGCAGTGGGAGAAAAATGCTTTCCTTTCTTTCTTTCTTTCTTTTTTTTTTTTTTTGAGACGGAGTTTCACTCTGTCGCCCAGGCTGGAGTGCAGTGGCCGAATCTCAGCTCACTGCAAGCTCCGCCTCCCGGGTTTACGTCATTCTCCTGCCTCAGCCTCCCGAGTAGCTGGGACTACAGGCACCCGCCACCACGCCCAGCTAGTTTTTCGTATTTTTTAGTAGAGACGGGGTTTCACCACGTTAGCCAGGATGGTCTCAATCTCTTGACCTTGTGATCCGCCCGTCTCGGCCTCCCAAAGTGCTGGGATTACAAGCTTGAGCCACCGCGCCCGGCCGCTTTCCTTTCTTGAAGGGAGCAGAGCTTTAGTCTTAGGACTACCAGGTGGGATTTCGTCTTGGAGCTGCTTAACTTCTCACTCCCAGCTTTCTCTCCACCATTACTTCCACTGCTCTCTCTTGGCACAGTAGTCAGGATACATTGCCTTCTAAGAAGGAAGCCAGGCATCTAAGAACCACTCCGGAACCTTGTAGCACTTACATGTCTCATTGGAGGTACTCTCCAGACAGCCATGGAAGATACATGACTGTGGAGGCTAACAGGGCCAGAATTCTTCCTCTGTTCCCCTCAGCAGCTGGGTGGTCTTGATTATATCCTTTTCATTCTGGGCTCTCATCAAGCAAGCAAACTACTGGTTTTTGTCCTTGTGAATGTACCATGAATCGAGGTGTAACAGCACCAACTTATAAACCCACAACAACTTCTGCTGATGGGTCCATTAGGCTACCTGAGCTGAGAACACCATGACTGCCTACTTACCTTTCCTGTGTTATAATAATTCCACCTGTGGTTTTTGTAGAATGTTTTGGCCAATGTGTGCTTCTCTGTCAATCATATCAATGAAACACCAATATTGTTTATCTGCCAAACGTATTGTCCTTTGTGTGCATGAACGGGGCAACAGTTATTACATCTTACTTTTACAAAAGTATTTGTAATATACAACTAAGATTTAATATTATTCTTTTGCAGTGCACTTTCAACATAACGTTATATTTTCATTTTTACATTGTTAATTTACTGACTGTCTTTCAATCAGCAATTACTTTCCTTTCTTTCCATTTGTCAAAAAATTTAAACCCAGACTACCCCCCCATCAACCTAAGGGTAAGAATGTCGGATTCAGCTGAAAGATTTACCAATAGACCTGTGTGAAGGTTGCAGACACCAGGTGAAATCACTTTTGTTAGAAACAAGCAAGTTGAAGCTGAGAAAGTATGAAGGCGGAGCGCTCACGCTTATATATATAAGATAGGGACTGTCTCAAGGTCATTTCTAATATAACCCCACAATAAATTTCTTCTTTAGAACTGTAACAATTCAGATAAGATGTTCTTGAAAGAATACTTGGCTTGTAAGGGTATCTATGCCAATGGACTGATGCCAGTTCTGGCTTTGATCCTCTGGAGCTAGTGAACTCTGTTTTCAAGCAGTTTATGTAAACTTCTCCTTTTTGCTAGCAAAGGCTTTGTTCTGCTCTCTCCTCTCTTAATGCATCTGTGGCTTTGTCATAGTTGTTTATTTTTGCTTACTCCTTTAATCCTTTCTGCTTTTTAATGAATAAAACCATTATTATTAGACAATGTTTTCTCTGTTTTCTTTTTAGGCTGACACCTGATGGAAGTATGAGTTTGCCTAATGCCCCCACTTCATCCATTGCCAACCATAAAAACTAGATAGGAAAAATGTAAACATATTAGAGTGTCATTCAGTGGGCAGTATAGAGACAGACGCTTCTAATTTCAGTTTATACAAGTAAGAAAAAGCAGCAGCTCATCCCATCATTTCCTTAGGAATTCAAAATAATACAGTTGTCTGTAAGTACCTATGAGAGACTGGTTCTAGAATTCCTTCAGATATCAAAATCTGGGGATGTTCAAGTCCCTTAGATAAAGTGGTGTCGTATTTGCATATAATCTATGTACCTCCTCCTGAACATTTAAAATCATCTCTAGATTACTTCTAGCATCCAGTACAATAAAAATATATATAGTTTTCTACTTGATTTTATTTGTATTTTTAGTCTTCTTTTGTTATTTTGTGTTTTTTTAAAAATATTTTTGATCCACAATTGGTTGAACCTGCAGATGAAGAACTCACTGATGTGAGAGGCCAACTGTATTTTGAGATGTCGTCGTGTTGTTAGGCTAGCAATTGATCTTTTCTCTCTGAGTCATAAATATAATCCAATTGCTGGCACCACAGGATCAAGCAGATAAGAAGAATAAAAAATAGATGCAGAGGAGAGTATATATAGTTCCTCTGTCATTCCCCACATCCTCTGTTCTACTTTTTGCATAATAACAATTTTTCCAAAGCTGATCACCTTTTCGTATTACATATATTGTTTTATCACATATTTATTCAAATAGGCAAACCAATGTATCCCCTTATATTTTAGCCACATCTCTCCCTACCCTCATTTAATAAGTGAGTGTTACAAGTGCCCATTGCAGTATTCAATCAGTGCACTACTTTGTGGTATTAAGATATATAAGTTCATGGTAAATGATGCTTCTTAGCACATTGGTGCATTGCATTTGTAGTAAAATAAATTCTTTGATCATATATGATACAAAATGAAATATTTCCTCTCTAGATATCTATTTGTGTTGAAGGCATTTGCTTCAGTTACTGGATATGCAATCGAAACTTCAGATTAAGTATCTATCCTAGTCAAGACTCACCTGTAATTACATGGAACCATACGGAGCAGGCCAATGTAATTCACCTACCAGCTAAGGGGTGGTCCAGACCATCCTGGTAGATTAGATATATTTTCTAATTTTCTTATTCACAAAGAAACAAATGTTAGTCACATTTCAAGCTTCTGAAAGAGATAATGGAATATATGTTTGTTTGTTTGTTTTTTCCTGCTTATTGTTACATCGCTTGAATGCCCTCATGCTACAGCTACTAATCCTGTGCATTTAAGAGAACACTTCCAAAAACAAATTTTAAAAGAAGGCATATTATTGTTGGTTTCAGTCATATTTAGAATTTGAAATAATATTCTTTTGATGTGCGCATGCATGCCCCACTTACATTTTATCTCCTACTCTGCTTTCACTTTCTCCCTCCCGCCAAAGGTCATGAAGTTTTTCATAACATACTATTTTTACTACAGTTGCCTTTTTCTCCTAGTTTTCTAAGATCAACCTTTCAGATAATACTGTTAGTCCATTGTTTACTATTCAAAAAGCCAAAAAAAAAATATATCATTACTGTTACTATCCAATTTCTATAGTGCCATAAGGAGCACATCTTTTAAGTCTGCCCATTGAACAGGTATATCTTTTCTCAACTTGAGCCAAAAAGGAGTCATCACTCAGTCACAATGTAGCTGCTTTTTAGACTGCATGCTGGTCTTCCACACTTGAGCTATCATGCTGCTTTTTGGGAATCCTTCAGTAACTGCAAACCATGCTGCTGTTTGTCCAATTCACTTATAGTATTTAAAGTAGGACCAAAGGATTGTGTCAGCTGTCTATTTGTAGGTGATGAATAGATGCTTTCCCATCTAATGAGGGAATTCTGAGCATTTTCTTCCTGATGGAATAGTATTTTGATATAACCAGAACTGACTATTTCAAACCTGAAAAATGTTATTTCTTCTGTAATATTATTTCAACTAAAGCCTCGTAACCATCAAAAATTGCCTTTTAAATTATGTGTAAATTTTTACTTGGCACCTTTTTAACTTGGCTTTGTACTTTCATTGAGTTAATCAGTCATCCTCGATTAGATTAACAAGAAATTGTAGTTTACTGTTAGCTCTGAATTCAGTTTGAAATATCAACATTGCATCGTAAGAATCATAGATAAGTCCTTTTCCATGGAATCAAATTTAAGTGTGTTCTTACTAGTACTTACTGCAGTAAGTTGTGGAATTTAAATATCCCTGTAAAGGACAGTAAATGTGTGTTGGAGTCCATGCCATGTGAATGCAAAATGGCTTTGATGTTATTCCAAAATAGAAGAAAAAAAAGCATTAGAAGAAAATCAGTCAAGGAATACCAATCTCCCTGAGTTTTCTGCACAACGTACATTGTTAATTTCATGTAGGGCACAGCTGATACTAGAAAGAAGTATTATTTTGTTAAAATCTCCAAATCCATCAGCTTATCTTACGTGCCTCAGTAATGTATTAAACAAGGAATTTTATGGATACTAGTACACATGTATCCAACGTATTTTAATTAATACCAGAATATCTTGATGTCCTCTAATTGTTTCTATATACTTTTAAATTAACCACTTGATTTTCCACAGATAACTGTATTATCCCACATATCAAATTAAAACACAAATGAGAATGGACATGCATGGCAATCCATTCTTTCATGATTTCTGTAACAGAAATGTCCAACATACAGGCACTCTACTCATTCCAATAACATATTTGATAAAGGTGAGAAAGAATCGTAACTGTCTATTCAAATATCTCCATGTTTTAGTAGTCTCCTGATTCTTTATTCCTGTGGCTTATATATTTTTTTTACCGAATATTAAAAAGACAAGGACCATATTCCAATCAAAACGGGTATCTCTCTACCTCCCGTTTGTTGTTATGTACATTGCATTTACAGACTGAAACATTATTCATATCCTGAGAGTTCAAACAGCCTTGAAATGTTTCTTATTTATTTTCATTTTTTTGCTAAAACAAACAAAAGTGCTCAAGAAACTACATTCTTGGTTGATTTTCTTCCACATGATTTTCTTTATGATTCATTTATTAATTTTCTCCACCTCAGATCTTCCAACTCCAAGAGTCATTGATATGGTTTTGTTCCTCTCATTGATTAGAACATGATCTCCCACAGGCATGGCTAGGAATTCAACCTGGCAACAGTGGTTTCTCACTTCACTTCCTTTCTTATCTTTCTTGTCCTCAAATAGAGCCTTAGCCATTTTAAACATTATAGAAACACAAATCAGTTTAAATGTCCTGCAAACTACACCAACTACACATATTTCACATGTTGGATAGTTTACAAGAATCCACAGAGCATATTATAGATTTAATAAAGGGATCTTAAATAAGTTTCTTACAGCTTTGCTACTATTCTTTTCTTAAAATAGTATATCATTTGTTGCTGTCATATTAGAGTGGAACTGAATTATGTATATTAAGATTATATCCAGCAACCTTGTTGAAATCTTGTTAATTCAAATAAATTTATCTGGTGATTCTCTAGAGTTTTCTCGGTGTATAGTCACATTATCTAAAAATAATGTAATTTTTTTCACTTTCTAAAATTTATGTTTTATTGCCTCTTACTATACCTCTTTGAAATACTGGTATATTATCATAAAGGAAGACATAATTTTAGCAAGCATCACTGTGTGGCTTCTTGTTTTTTATTTGAAATGGTGTCTTCTAATTTTACACTACTATGAATAACATGAGCTTTGATGGATAAATGTCTATTCCTGTAGAATGTGCAGAAAGTTTCTTTCTCTCTCTGGTATTATGAGTTTTTTGTTTTATTTATAATAATAAATGAACATAAGAATTTATCAAAAGGTTTTGTTATACAATAGGCTTGGGTAATCTTTAGAAAATGCCACTTTTGTGACTGACTGGAACTTGTGGGCAGCATCCTCAGTAGACAGAGTTCAGAATAATATAAAAATGCACTGGTAATATGTTTGATGTTACATTTTATTTAAACCTGTATGCATGTATTTATATAAACTATAAAATTATTTGTAGGAATATCTATCCTATACTAAGTAAAAGTCTTTGAGTAATTTATGCACTATATCCTCCATTGCATGTGTGCACATTGATATAGGTCCAGAAGAACAAATAGAAAGTTGAGAGGATTACATAACAGACTATTAAACTTGGTTAATTCTATGTTATTGGGATGGAGCATGAAGCGGAGGAAGAGAGAGAAAAAATGTATTTTTATTTACATATTATTCTTTTATTTCTCTTGTTCCAAAAGCATATATCACATTTATCCTTTAATTATTAAACTGATAAATATAAAACAATGGTGAGAATAATAACCCTCAATTTTTAAATCAATTATCTGAAAACATTAAACTTTTCAGGCATATAATGTGATGGAAAAAGCCTCTCTAGTTATTTTTCTAAAAATATAATGAATATAGTTGTAATAGGTGACTCTTTCATAATATACCATATACTCTAGTGAATAGATTAAGAAAAAAACCTGGGCTCTAATCTTAGCTCTGCTTTTTATCAACTAGGTGAATTTAGGAAACTTATTCAATCCACCAAACTTCCCTCTTCCTTATAAAATATGCATAGTAATGTCAGGCTTACTGTGGTGATAAAAGATACAATGCATACAAAGTGTCACAAACCCTTGCACTCTAAATTTACCCACTCATACAAAATATAAAGCAAATTCTTTTAGGAACAGGTCACTTTCCAAGCAGGTTAGCAGCAAGTCTCACTAAAAGTAGTTCTTGATATACTTAGAGCATGAATGAGGAAGCAATCAGGGGAAAACAATTTTTTTATTTCCACCAAGCTTCTGTACATGTCAAGTTCTTATCTAGGTGATTCCACAAGTGCTATTTTATTTAATACATCTACACTACACAAATGTTCCAAATACCTTCATATCTGTATAAGAAAAGCATGCATCATACTATTATAAAAGTAATACACAGTTCATTTTAATAGAGTTCCCTATATATTTGTTGCATCAAGACTTTGAGGCTGAAGTGATTTTTTTCTCCATGTTAGAAATAGGATCACTAGAAGAACTATAAATATCATTATAACTAGAAGAAGAAAAACAATAACAACAAAAAAAACTCGATAAGAACACGAAGGCAGAAAGTTTATGATATTTAATTAATTTATTTTTTATCTTCTATAAATATGGAGTTAATACATGCCCTCTACCTTTAATAAATCTGTAAATCAAAAGATGAAAATACAGTTAAGCTTTTCTTACCATGTAAATTATTTAGCACAGTAGAATCACTATAGTTAACAACAATATATCGTATATTTTAAAATAGCCAGAAGAGAAGATTTAAAATGTTCCCAGCACAAAGAAATGATAAATGTCCCCGGTAATAGAGACCCTAAATACTCAGACTTAATAATTACATATTCTATGTATTCACCAAAATATCACACATACCTCATAAGTGTGTGTGTGTATATATATATAATATTAATACAAATTTTTAAAATTATCAACTACAAACATGTAGTTTTATAATCATTAAAACATACAAAATTAATTTTAAAATTTCAAGGTGCTTACCCTTGCCTCAAAATCAAGGTTCCTAGGTCATAAGACAGTACTTGTTACTGGTTTATTTTCCATTCCAAATCACTACTTCTGTTTTTAAAATTTTCACCTCAAATATACTTATTATTTGGATATTTAGAGAACTACAAAAACTTAAACTTCTATCAAATGAGATACTAAGTCTTAAAAAGAAGACAATAAAGTTTTAACTATGAAATCAAAGTAAATTTGCAGCCTTTGGCAGTAGAAAAATTTTAAGTCTGCAATAGAGTTGTGTCCTAGTTCAGGTTTATGTTTTCTGAAATAGTCTTTCAAGTATATTTCCGTGAAGTGTAGTCTCCTATAAGTGAAATAATAGTGTTAGCTGAAAAGATTAAGTTTAGCAATAAAGGCAAAATCCAAGTTTGCAGCCCAGTCTTGAATTTACATAGTTTTCCTATTAATAAGCAATTAAGGCAAAGAACTAAAATCAATGCTAATTTTATTCAATAAAGTTAGAGAAATATATTAAAATACAAACCTGGATAGCCAACAAAGTGATCCAATAAAGAAAAATCTTTACATAGTATGTATTATGAATCATGCGTTGTCTTCTTTTTTTTTTTTTTTTTTTTTTTTTTTTTTTTTTTTTTTGAGAAAAACAGAGTCTCGCTCTGTCACCAGGCTGGACTGTAGTGGCACTATCCCGGCTCTCTGCAACCTCTGCCTCCTGGGTTCAAGTGATTCTTCTGCCTAAGCCTCCTGAGTAGCTGGGATTACAGGCAGCGCCAGCACACCTGGCTAATTTTTGCATTTTTAGTAGAGATTGGGTTCACCACATTGGCCAGGCTTATCTTGAACTCCTGACCTAAAGTGATCTACCCGACTCAACCTCCCAAATTGCTGGGATTACAGGTGTGAGCCACCACGCCTAGCCATGCATTGTCTTAAGAAATGGTAAAAACATTGGTAAACCAAACAAGCACAGGTGCTGCTTCATGTTTTTTAAATAGTGTGAAAGAGAGAGAGAAAAAGATCGCGTGCTTTTGAAGGCCATTCGGGACCTGACCTAGGCCAGCCCCCTTACTGCCTGCGTGACTATGGATAAAGCAATTTACTGTGATTTATTTTTTCCTTGTAGTAGACTGATAATGGCTTCCAAAGATGTGCACACATTCCAATTTCTGTATTCTGCGACTCATACCTTAGGAAAACAACTGTTTGCAAATGTAATTAAATTTAAAATTTTGGGATGAGATTATCTTGGATTTTCCTGGTGGGTAGTAAATGTCATAGGAAGTAGCTTTATAAGAGAAAAGCGAAAGGTGGTTACACACACGAAAGAAGAGGAGGCCACGTGGCCATGGAGAGAGTGTTGTGGTGATGCAGTTCTAAATCGAGGAGTGGTGGCAGTCACCAGAAGCTCGAAGAGAAAAGAAACAGATTGTCCCTGGAGCTCCTGGAGTGAGTGTGACCCTGATTACATCTTGATTCCAGCCCAGTGAAACCGATCTCAAACTTCTGGAATGCACAGCTGTGAAAAAGAATCAACTTCTCATTTTAAGCCACCAAGTTGGGGCAACCTGGCAGCCTTGGGAAATCATTACACCTATCTATAGAAAGACAATAAAAATGCACCTTTTAAAGCCCAGTTTCAACTATTAAAGAAAGTGAACTGTGTTGAATTCTTGGAACATAGTGAGCACAATAAAATTTATTTAAAGTACAGTGGGTAATACAGGCAAATAGTCGATCACTCATGTACTGTCATCCTACCTAAAGGAAAGCTGGGGCTGTTAAAGGAAAAGATAAGAATTATCCCAACACTAATGGCAGGAGAGAAGAGAGAGGAAGCGATCAAGAGTCTTTTTTTTCTGGATTATACCCTTCTAGTTACACATTGTTTTGTAAATTTATTTGTTACTGCTTAGCAATAAGAGGAATATTTAAAAATGATAATCCTCAACCTGGTATACTGGGCAATTTTAAGTGTTCATTACACTCCAATGCCATCCAACCTACACAATCTTCTTGACATTTTGTATTGATTCATTCGTCTTACTTTCATTTTTCAAACTCTTTGACATACAATCAATATCTCTATCTGCATTATACATTTTTATATCTAATTTAAGAATTTTAGAAAATTTTACAGCTCAAAATGAGCACACCACAAGACTCTTTAAAAAACTAAATTTAGGAGCTATTTAATATATGTATAAAATAAGTTTACTTATGGTTTACTCTCTTTAGAATTTTATTTTCTAAAATAAAATATGCAATGGTAATAGTACTCCAGGAAAAATAAAATTATGTGTTCATCATTCAAATAATAAATAAGACACATGAAATGTATTAGCAGTTACATGCTATATTATTTTTAGGTTTAAAAGACATATATAAAAAAAGATGTAAACTATATCTATTGTATAAATATACCATTTTAGAATAAATAATTCAAATCGTAAGTACTATTAGTGTTAATCTCTGTTGTCCAATAAAATAAATTATTTTATTTATTGGAGAATATATTTCAAGATGATTTATTAGAATTACATCGGAGTGTACTCACTTTATTGAAACAAGATAAAATTAAGCAAATGCAATAGTTACATGCATGTTTTAAAATATTCTTCTGATAATTATACGAAACTGTAGGTAGTTGTATAATTAAAAATCTCAAGCTATTAAAATCAAACTTGCAAAAGTGTGCTTTACAATTATGTTATAGATAATTCAAATTAAAAACATTTTTCGGAAAGAGATTGCTAAAACAAAAAAGTTGATGTCATGGTCGTTATGCTTGCAAACCATAAAAATGGCTTTTAAATCGTTATATGCAATACTGCAACTACTAGTGTAGTAACTATAGTGAATAATAATTGATATTTTTTTTTACATTTAACCTAGTATCCAGCCTGGATAAGAGGATATGATCACAAACAGTATACAAATTTCAATGCAGAATAATGCTTAATAAGTATATATTAATTTTCAGATGTACATCTATTAAGATTTTTCTTAATCGTGTCAAAATGTATGTGAAATCTTGTTTTGGCTGACCCTTGGCTGACTCCAAAAATCTTGTTTTGGAGTCAACCTGTTTTTGTATTTTCTGTTTGCTTATGACTATTAGTCACTGGAATATTTATATATATATATATATATATATATATATATATATATATATATATATATGTATGGTTTTTGTTCTGTAAACTTCTGGTTTGGAAAGTTTGGTAATCTTTTAGTTTCCTACACCTTGACATTATAACACCTCCTACCTTGCCAAGACATTTTGGAAATGTGGGTGATGGAATATTAAGCTAGGAAGTTTAGGAACTGAGTTTCAACACATGAGAATGATCCTTCTCATCCTCCATAAAGAAATTCAGTATAAGCAGTGCATGTGTAGAGTTTGAGCTGAGAAAGGGGAGAGACAAACTCTATATATTGTCTTATTTTCCAAGTGGTATAAGTTTATAATTAAAACTTATTTAAAAGAGAGATATTCCAATCAAAAGCAAATGTCAAAGACTAAAGAGGATACCAAAAGTGACTCAAGAAGAAAGAGAAATCTGAACAGAACTATAACAAGTAAATAGTTTGTGTCAGTCATCAATAACCTTCCAATAACAACAACAAAAAAGCAAAGACCCAAATGGCTTCACTGGTGAATATTCCCAAACATTTTCAAAAAATCAACACCAATACTTCTCAATCCCTTCCAGAAAAAGAAAAAGAAAAAGAAAAAAAGGACAGCAGAGACTACTCCCTAATTCTTTCTGTGAGGCCAGCATGACCCTGATACTATGATAGTCAAATACATCACAGGAAAATAACTAAAAATCAATTGCCCTTATAAATATAGAAGAAAGAAAATGCCAGTAAGCCAAACCTACCAGTATGTTAAAATGATCATACACCATACCCAAATAGAAATGCAATGGTGGACCAACCTATGAAAATCAATCAATGTAATAATGCACCACATCAATAGAATAAAAAGGAAAAATAATGATCATGATGTATGTAGAAAAAGCATTTGACAAAATCTCACACTGTTTCATGGTGTAAAAAAAATTCAGAAAACTAGAAATATAGGAGTGCAAGGCTTATTGAATGTAATTTTTAAAAAATAGGGAAAAAAAAGGAAAACTAGAAGAGTGTTTTTGAATTACTCATTTGCTTGTACCAAATGAGTGAAAACCCAAGCTTTCTTATTAGATTGATGTGGGAAATAAGAGCAGTTAACCACCCAAAATGGTGTGAGACAGCTTGTTAAAATGTGAAAAGAAAGGAACTAGACTATATATTATCATCTCTCCTCCTATTATTAACATATTTTTTCCCAGGGAAATGGAATATTTCTGATTGTTACATTATATCCCATTCTACTAGAAGAGGAAAGGACAAGTCTCCTGATTGAGAGGAATACGTTGCAGTATTAGTGAGGACAAGAAAAGTACCCATGGGTTCCTCAGAAGGGAAGACATAATGTACAGAAACTAAAGGGGAGCATTGTAAGAAGACCTTATACCATTGAAATAAAAGGTGTCAGTACTCTAAATTGCTTGAGCCATGGACCACTGAGAATATAATACTTCATAAAAAGTTTTCTCAGGTTCTAAAATCTGATAGCAGAGAATACCAGAAACCAGGGTGACACATTTCAGCATGTAGGAGGCACATCTCTTATGGGCATTCTAAAGTGTCTTATTATATTAAAAGTTAAATAATTGAGGCACTGAGAAATGTGTGCCATACAATTAATAAGAAGTTCTCTTCTCCTTCATCAGCTCAAATGTAATAGTAAAATGTCTCTCAATGGTAAAAGGAAAAAGGTCACAGAAATAACATTGATCATGTTCAAATATAATAATGAGTTGTATGGAAATCCCATGAAAAGATAATGTTTTAGTAAAGCAGTTTAATCCCCACCTTGAGACAAAGCAAACAAACCATATTTGGATTCAAATTTAAATATTAGATTCAAAGTTAATAGGCAATAGAAAGATTTATGACACTCTGCAATGGTATGAAAATATTGTGAGTGTACATGTGTTTTAGATAATTTCCTCCACAGCAGTCTCTTTGTTGATACCTAGTTTTCAAAAGTAACTGAAATAGCAAAACTGTTGCAACAGAATCACAAGACTTCCACTATGTTGATGCATATTGCTCTGCCCGTCCAGTGCTTTTTCAAACTGAGGGAGTCATGATACTGGATAAAACCCATTTTGTGTCATTAGTTTTATTCTCAAAGAGACATCAAGTTTGATTCTCAAAGTGGCATCAGTGTATCTTTGAATCTGCGTTAAGAGAAGAGTAACCATTACACAAGTAGTTTTGAATGTATGAAATTAATAAAGCACAATAATATAGCTCTGGTTGCAAAAAAAGTCAGCAGCTTATATTTATTAACTGGATATATCAATTTATTATTAGCATGGATATATAAAGATAATTAACAGCATTGTGTAACACATGAATCCAATCCAATATTTTATGCCATTTTGATTTAAATATGAAATATTGCTACAGTTGATATAATAAAGCACTTATATCAGTAATGGATACTGTCAACTGACACCCTTTTTTTTTTTTTTTTTTTTTTTTTTTTTTTTTTGAGATGGAGTCTCACTCTGTTGCCCAGACTGGAGTGCAGTGGTGCGATCTTGGCTCACTGCAAGCTCCGCCTCCCGGGCTCAGGCCATTCTCCTGCCTCAGCCTCCTGAGTAGCTGGGACTACAGGCACCCGCCACCACACCTGGCTAATTTTTTTGTATTTTTAGTAGAGAAGGGGTTTCACCGTGTTAGCCAGGATGGTCTCCATTTCCTAACCTTGTGATCCGCCCACCTCGGCCTCCCAAAATGCTGGAATTACAGGCCTGAGCAACCGCGCCTTGCCTGACACCTTTCTATGTCTCAAACATTGCCCTGGGAATTTTTCAGATAGTCTACATTAATTAAGACTCAGAAAATCCAACATTCTTATTGCTATTCCTGTTTTTAAGTGGAAAATATGCTAGTTTAGAATATCTAATAACTTTTTCCGCAGAAACTACATTGAAGGTGAAAGAATTAAAATTAAATCAAAGCCCAGTATGACTCTAGACTCTAGACCCTAGAATTGTTTTGTAATATAAGAGTAGTGTATTGTCTAGATTGCATATTAGTTTTAAATAAATATGTTTGGATTTTAAAATTTCATTTGTAAATGTATTCCTAATTTAAGACTGACAAGGTCGAAGCTTGTGTTTCTATTAAAATTTTGTTAACGCATGTTGCAGGATACCTATTTATTCTGAAACTTATTTTGGAAAAACAGAATAAAGAAGTAATTACTTTCAAAGAGATTCTTTAAAATCAGTCAATCAAGTTATTGAATGTAATTTTATTTTGATTTGAATACAAAACAAAGCAGAGTTACCTCGATGGGTCTAGCATAAAACACACAAGTGCACAAGCTTGCACACGTAATTTAGCAAAATAAGTTTTAGTGTGACATAAACATAAAGTTTATTCATATTCTAAAGTTAATTTTTCTCAGCTCTTACAGAATGTATTTTTACTATCTCCTATTCTCTAATTTTAGGAATAACTGACAGTATTCACAAGAGTGTGTGAAAATGTTATTCTATATTAATACTAATTTCTAATTTAAAATACTGTGTTTTTGTAATTTTTAAAAAAGGTCAGTAATTTTTACTTTGTTAAACTACACAGGTTTTAAATTAAAAAATAGGTTATGTTATTGTGTCAGGGAAAAATAAAACATCTTGTTTATTTTAATTCATATTATTTCATTATAACATTCAAAGCAACTCTAAATACTCATATACTACAGCAAAGTTAAGTGAGATAAATATAAAACAGATTAAGTTAAAGTAGAGGAATACTGAAAGCCATGTGAAACAGCATGGCAACCTATAATGAAGCAAGACTTACCAAGAAATCTGAGTATTCCTTTATTAAGATAAAGGTAACCTCTACATAAATAAACTAGAAAATCTAGAAGAAATATACAAACTCCTGGACACATACACCCCCGAGGAAGAAGTCGAATCCCTGAATAGACCAATAACAAGTTTTGAAATTGAGGCAGTAATTAATAGCCTACCAACCAAAAAAAGTCCAGGACCAGATGAATTTACAGCCAAATTATATGAGAGGTACAAAGAGGAGCTGGTACCATTCCTTGTGAAACTATTTCAAACAATAGAAAAAGAGGGAATCCTCCCTAACTCATTTTATGAGGCTAGCATCATCCTGATAACAAAACCTGGCAGAGATACAATAAAAAAGAACATTTCAGGCCAACATTCTTGATGAACATCAATGCTAAAATCCTTAATAAAATACTGGCAAACCAAATCCAGCAGCACATCAAAAAGCTTATCCACCACAATCAAGTCGACTTCATCCCTAGGATGCATGGCTGGTTCAGTATATGCAAATCAATAAATGTAATCCATCACCTAAACAGACTCAATGACAAAAACCACATGATTGCCTCAATAGATGCAGAAAAGGCTTTCGACAAAATTCAACAGCCTTCATGCTAAAAACTCTCATTAAACTAGGTATTGATGGAATGTATCTCAAAATAATAAGAGCTATTTATGACAAACCACAGCCAACATCATACTGAATGGGCAAAAAATGGAAGCATTCCCTTTGAAAACCAGCACAAGACAAGGATGCTCTCTCTCACCACGCTCACTCAACATAGTATTGGAAGTTCTGATGAGGGGAATCAGGCAAGGGAAAGAAATAAAGGCTACTCGATTTAGGAAAAGAGGAAGTAAAATTGTCTCTATTTGCAGATGACACGATTGTATATTCAGAATACCCCACTGTCTCAGTCCAAAATCTCCTTATGGTGATAAGCAACTTCAGCAAAGTCTCAGGATACAAAATCAATGTGCAAAAATCACAAGCATTCCTATTCACCAATAATAGATAAACAGAGAGCCAAATCATGAGTGAACCACGATTCACAATTGCTATAAAGAGAAGAAAGTACCTAGGAATAAAATTTACAATGGATGTGAAGGACCTCTTCAAGGAGAACTACAAACCACTGCTCAAGGAAGTAAGAGAGTGTGGGTGGCAAGCCACCCAGGTGCCAGGGCAAGAGACTGAAGGCACAAGCTGTTCCAGTATAATAAAGAAAATATATAGAACAAGAACAGTTATACTAGCAATAGAATATAGATATGATTACATATGAATATTATTAATTATTAGTTTGTAGCATTACTCTTTATTCCAATATTATAATAATCTCTGCTCTACAATTATAACCTAGGAAAAACCAGGCCATACAGAGATAGGAGCTGAAGGGGTCACGCCCGGATAGGGCCACTAGAAGGCTCCTTGGTCTAGCGGTGACGCCAGTGCCTGGGAAGGCACCTGTTACTTAGCAGACCTTGGTCTAGAGGTAGCGCCAGTGCCTGGGAAGGCACCTCTTACTTAGCAGACTGGGAAAGGGAGTCTCCCTTTCCCCGGGGGAGTTAGAGAAGACTCTGCTCCATCAACTCTTGTGGAAGGCCTGACATCAGTCAAGCCCACGCGCAGCCATCTGGAGGCCTAAATGTCTCGCTGTGATGCTGTGCTTCAGTGGTCACACTCCTGGTCCACTTTCATGTTCCACCCTGTACACCTGGCTCTGCCTTCTAGATAGCAGTAGCAGAATTAGTAAGAATATTAAAGTCTTTGATCTCTCTGATAAATGCATAGAAGAAATAATGATGTAAAACTGTCCCCTCTCTCTCTCCGCCTCTGCTACCAAATAGGGAAGGGCCCCCTTCTGGTGGACACATGACTTGCGTGACCTTACCTATCATTGGAGATGACTCACACTCCTTACCCTGGCCCCTTGCCTTGTATACAATAAATAATAGCGCAGCCAGGCATTCGGGGCCACCACCGGTCTCCGCATCTTGGTGGTAGTGGTCCCCTGGGTCCAGCTGTCTTTTCTTCTGTCTCTTTGTCTTGTGTCTTTATTTCTCAATCTCTCATCTCCACACAGGAGAAAAACCCACAGGCACTGTAGGCCTGGACCCTACAGAAAGGACACAAACAACTGGAAAAACATTCCATGCTCATGGATAGGAAAAATCAGTATCGTGAAAATGGACATACTGCCCAAAGTAATTTATAGATTCAATGCTATCCCCATCAAGTTACCATTGACTTTCATCACAGAATTGGAAAAAAAACACTTTACATTTCACAGGAACTAAAAAAGAGCCCACATAGCCAAGGCTGTTAACCACCTTTCTTATACATAATATTAGGGTTCCCTTTTATAAGTAGGGAGAATTTTTCACATAAACTTTATCTAATTCATCAAAATAAAAATTATCACCTATTTTTGAAGGATTTAATGATATAGATATATATTTTAGTGTTCATTTTCCAATTTTAGAAGTATAATATTTAAAGCTCAACAGCTGTCCCTACAATAATTGCAAATATTTATCAAGTAGATAAATATTCAAAGAGGCTTTGTACTCAATACTAGTCAGCAGTTGATCAATATACAGTATTCTTCAAAACAAAATCTCTAAACCTTAAATATGGACATAATTTGTAATAAATTCCACAGTTCCAGATACGCTATGAACTTGTGGGTAAGTAAAACAAACAAACAAAAAAAAGAAGTCTGATCAAAAGAGGTTGCAAAAATGACAGAGGACAAGATTGAAAAACTCCAGGAGTGTAATAGCCTGTAAAGGATTTTAAAAAGCCAAAATATTTTGTAATTACAGTAATTAAAATGTGTAACTCTAATTATATTTCATGTATGCTCTAGGAGTTAGAAATAAGCATTTACTTATTATTTTAGAAACTGGTATCTCAAACTACTATTGTATTGAGAAATCTTGTATAATGAATGAGTTATTTTCTGACATTATATAGAATTAGTGAAATATTTAACTGTCATTTTTTCACATTCAGTTAATTACTTCAGTGGATTTTACGGTAAACAGAAAGCTTAAACATTGAAAATAATTTCTATGCTCTATTATTTATATTGTCAGATATATTCTATGAAATTTTTAATGTTATAGGAAATGATATATATTAAATAAGTTAATAAAAAGATAAAATCAGAACGTAATATGTTTTTGAAAATGTGAAAACTATGTACAAATTGAAAATAACATGTATACTCATTAATATGCTCTTTATACTATTTTTAGTATACTAAATTGTCAGCAAATAAATTATTCACATGCTTTAGTACTATTGGTTTAAGTTTATTGCAATCTTGTGAATACAGATTGACATTCTAGAAACTCAAAGCCGTGGCAAGGTTTTCCTTCCTTACATCAGATAAGAGCATTTTTCATCAAGGTACACCAGGTTAAATTAATAAATCTGGGAATATTTGAATCATATTGAATTTAAACGGCAACTGATATTTCAGAATTGCCAACTAAGATATTGCCAACTCTATAGTCTGCTTTGCAATGCCTTTTCTCAACATATTAATTTCTAGCCATAACAAAAGGCCATGATTGCAATAGTTACATTATTACTCTTTTCTTAACAATAGATTATTTATTTGTCATTTGCAAAATTTTATTTTTGCAAAAATTTTATAAACATTGCAACTTTTGATACAAAACTATAAAAGCTGAACATAAGTATGTATTAACAAGTTGATGTTCTTCTTAGGTAAATTTACAGAAATACATTAAGACGATATCTATTATAAAAGTCTTAGTTCAGAATCACAAATATTGCACATTTTACTCTATTGTCTTTTAATGATTCTACCTCCATTAGCATTAGCTTAACTTTAAAAGCAGAAATTAAAATTCTAAAATCAAAAAGTTTAGCTAACTATATACATATAACCATGAAAAGGACAGTAGAAAAATCACATAATTTAGAAAAAGTTACATTTTTTTCTTTGTAGTTAAGGGGTAAAAATATTACATACATATTATGGGTTTCAGAATCAGACGGACAATAATGAGGTATGGTGGATGTTAGTTCAGTGAGCTATTTTGGGCCTTTTGAGAGAAATAGCTGCTGGTTAAAATGTTTAGTTAGTATAAAAACAGATGACGCAAATAAATGTGTCATGAAAAGAGTAATATAAAATTCCCTGTTAAATAATCTCTACCTCACTTTTCAGGCTAATGTGTTTGTGGCAGACATCACAATCTATCACCGACAAAAAAGAAATCTAAAAGGCTCCAAAGTGGTAAAAATCAGAAAGCCATAAAGAGACTCTCAAAAGCATCCAGCATGAACTTTTACTTTAGCAACTTCAAATGTAGTCCAAATATTTTATGTCTCATCATGTTTACTTAGATCCCCTACACACATTCAGTGACCATCAAAGTTGTCAGCAGGCTATTCCCTCACAAATAAAAATTATATGCACCTCTCATATTAATAGTAGTTTTCCTCCTCTCCACAACCTTGTCAATTTCCCGGCTCTCATACTTTGTGCTTTGTACCTGAAGCCTCAAGGAAACTGATTTAAAACAAATTTATAAATTCTCGTAAATAAATATTATAGATTTTATTATTTGACTAAATGAATACATTATCTCAAAAATAATTGTTGATTACTCGTTTTGGTCTAACAGAGGCTATAGAAATACAAAACCAAATAAGAAAATATTCAGACTTTCAGGAGTATACAGTTGTGGGGACCAAGTGAATTTGCCAAATCCATAAATATATCATTTATTTCAAACAATGTGCTATCGAACAGCAAAGTCAATTTTGACGTTAGTTTCTGAAGAGCCCCCAAAAAGCCAGTTGCCAATTGGCGACCAGCGAGACTACCATTTTTAGTCTAGATGCTCAAGAGGAAGTGCTAAGGTAAAAAGGGCAAAAAGAGTTAATCCATAGTTTATCTTGATCTTTAGTTTTGTAACATTACCATTGAACTGTAAGCCAAAGCTTTTTGTTCAATAATAATATTTTCCCTTGAACAATTGTGTTGTAAGTCTGTGCACAGTAGGCTTCTAAAATGTTAAGAGATGTTTATATACACATTTACACTCTAAAAAGCAGGTCTCTCAGTGAATAAATGTTCATTTATCTATACAATTCTCTTTCTACTTGTAAAAATGTTTCATTCCAGTGTTTCATGTTTAAGAATGTCTATAATTAACTGTTTGTAATAATCATGCCCATAAAGAATAAAACTGAAAAATAAATATTTTACATACATATAATAAATACCAGACAAGAATGAAAACTAAAAATTATAAATTATAACAGAGATTAACCTATAAAACATAATATGAAGCAAACAAGACAACATCAAATATAATACATCCATTAAGATTGTATCCACATTAGTTTAAATTGAGCAAAACTTAACTTTGTTATGTAGAGGTGCATACAACTATTAAACAAAAAAAGCATAAAAATAATTTTCACAAGGTAAAGCATAGTGATTACCTCCAAGAAAAACAATGACAACTAAAAACATATATTTTAATAAAAGAAAAAATATTAACCTCATTTTACAATTTGTGATTGAATAAATTTTTTATTCAACCCTCCTGAAATTAACTCCTCTGATTTCACTGTGCCATTTAGACAACTCCAAATAATGCTATTTTCTTTGAGAAATATGTATTTACACACATAAAACCCACCATCATCCAAAAATTTAAAAGAATATAATTCACTCAAAATTTTGCAATGTACATGTTTCTTAAAAAGAAAGGGCATATTAGCAGCTAATGTTGTCAATTTTCCTTAGGAAGCTTCACTCCTTGAATCACTTAGAATTTATAATTTGTATTAATAAGAAAAACTTATTTTTCTGGTATTTCAAAAATTACATTTTCTGTTGCCATCAAACTAATCATCAAGGAACTTGTTTAGGGTATTTTTTTCCTTTTTTTTTTTTTTTTTTTTTTTTTTTAGATGGAGTTTTACTCCTGTTTCTTAGACTGGAGTCAATAGTGTTATCTCAGGTCACTGCAACCGCCGCCTCCCAGGTTCAAGGGATTCTCCTGCGTCAGCCTCCCAGGTAGCTGGGATTACAGGCACCCATCACCATGCCTGGCTAATTTTTTGTAATTTTAAGTAGAGATGAGGTTTCACCATGTTGGCCAGGCTGGACTCAAATTCCTGAACTCAAGTGATCAGCCCACCTCGGCCTCCCAAAGCGTGCTTGTTTTCTTTAAAAATGACTATATTACCACCTTGTTTCAATTTTTCTAAGAAATTGAAATTTCATTGTCTATCCAGGTTATATTTTCTCTTGCCTTAAAACATGCTGTGTAATTTTGTTGCTGTTGTTGGAAGTCAGACATGTTATATTTGGAAACAGAAACTGTGTATGAGAGTTTATGTTTACGAGGCTGAAAGTTGTTTAGTCTTTACTGTTTGCTGTGCGTACCAATGCATGACTTCAATTTCCTCTACTGTCTTTGTTTTGTCTTTCCTGTTGTCTTTAAGTTTCCTTAGAAATTCTTCATTACATGTAGTCTGAGCCTTGTAGTTCTATCAGATGAAATCTTCTGCTATTATACAGATACTCTGTTGATGTGCTGGTAAGGTGTGTGGGGAGAGGAAACCTTCAATAATGCCATGATTCAGTCTCAGTCTTTCAGTGGGCCCGTGTCCCTAGGGTGTGATGTTTGTACGTGCCCCTCAGTCCCTCCCTCCTCCCCCACCACACACATACAGACCGACACCATACTCACAGAACTGACTTTCTCAACTAAGACCAGAGAAAGTTGAAACTGAGTATTTACCTACCTTTACTTCAGTTAACTTCTTGCACAGTGGTTTCCTTTGAGGACAGAGAAAAATATTCTTTTAGTAGATTTCAAATTAGTTACTTTCTCAGGAGCATTCTCCATAATGGTTAGTTTTCCTCTCCTTTTGCTGAAGCGTGAGGGGCTTTTTTCATATTTTCACCCTGAGAATCTGGATGAGCTCCTGGGGATAAAGCTCACTACAGTGAACCTGAAGGCTGAATCTTCAGAAGTTTTTAACTCTGAAGCTTCTATACACAATGTGACCAAGAGTTGATCAGCAACCGTTTAAGTTTTCCTCTTCTTCCTCTTCTAGCACCTTCTGTTCCTGGTGAGCTGTAACTTTCTGTATTTGAAAGTCTCTCTAGTTTTAAGAGCATTAGTCTGTTACAAAACCTTAATTCTCTGATGCACCTAAGAATGCTTTTTGATTTTTAGTTTGTTCAGTTTTTCTTTTTCCTTGAAGGAAGGATGAAAGTAATGCCTTCTAAGGTCTTCATAAGTAGCAGAAACAGAAATTCCTAAACGTATATATTTAAATTAAAGTTTCTGAATCTAAAAATGGTTTAGAGACTTTAATGTAGCTTAAAAAATTGAAATATAATCAAAATATGCAACTGAAAGTAACTTCAGTGATTAATACTATATTACACACTTTTATGTTAGGAAAGCATAGATTTCATATATAACAGCTTGACTACAGCAGTTATGTAATAAATTTTGAGATAAGAAATCATGTTCAAAATTATAAGACTGTAATTTTTAATTTTCTCTGCCTAAAATCTATTATCATCACATCGAGCATCGTATAGCAAATGTGTTTTTTTATGGCCCTGTTTTGGATGTGATGAGATGTAAATATAGTTAATGTGAACTTGACGACTATTAGAGAGACTAGAGCCAGCGTCTTCTCTTTCTGGAAAGAATGTTTACAAACTGGAATTTGAAAACATATGCACAATGTACATTATACCATAATGTATGTACCCTGTACAATATGTATAGTACGTTTCAAATCATTGTTTAAGAGTAAGACAAAATATGTGTTAAGTGAATTCATAAAAACACACAATTATATGATATAATAATCTTATACTAGGAGAACCAAAATAAATGTCTAAATTATATGATAGTCTCAAGGTAAGTAAAAGAGAAAGCAAGTGAGGCATTAGAAATTACAAGGTTTCCATTAAAGGGGAAAAGAAGGTAGAAGATAGCAACATTTTGGGGTGGGGGTTTGGTAACTTCAGTAGAATACGAGAAGTGGAAAGGCAAGAGGACTACCTAAGAAAAATTTAATTTTTAATTTGATGTCCAAAAAGTGTACAAGTTAATTCCTCTCATCCTGTTGAAATTGTCATCTTTTTTCTCCTAAATATTTCCATAATTCTTTTGAGATTTATGTTAGTTTATTTCCATAATTCTTTTGAGATTTATGTTAGTTTATAAGCTAACATTTCGGAATATTTAAAACTTAGATGTGTTCATCAGGTTCTCAAATCTCAGGGTTCCAAAGGTAAAAATGCTATTTAATTAAACTAATCAATTTTGAAAAAAATGTGATTTTTAATTTGGAGGCTGGTCATTTCTTCAACTTGATTTCTTCGCCTGGTCTTCACCGACTGATAATTTTAATATGCGATGTGTTTCATAGGCTTATTAGAATTTGAACAAGCCCAATAGGTTTTAGGAAGTTCTATCACTGAAATAAATAGTAATCGTATCAATGTTAACAGTTATCATTACTCACTGAGTAGTGATATAAATGAAAGGCTCATGTCTATTTAACATTCTTGAAAAATGTAATGCCATTTATCTCACAATCAGGAAATTACGAATGAATAAAAAATTGAATATATATGTATACATACAAAATAATGGAAATCATAGTATTACATGAATAATCTGGTTTTGATATCAAAAACGTAAGCTTTTGGCCGGGTGGGATGGCTCACGCCTGTAATCTCAGCACTTTGTGAGGCTGAGGCGGGCGGATCACGAGGTCAGGAGATCGAGACCATCCTGGCTAACACGGTGAAACCCCGTCTCTACTAAAAATACAAAAAATTAGCCAGGAGTAGGCGGGCGCCTGTAGTCCCAGCTACTCGGGAGGCTGAGGCGGGAGAATGGCGGGAACCCGGGAGGCGGAGCTTGCAGTGAGCCCAGATCGCACCACTGCACTCCAGCCTGGGAGACACAGCAAGACTCCATCTCAAAAAAAAAGAAAAAAAAGAAAAAAAGGAAAAAAAAAAGTAAGCTCTTTTCAGGTATAATGTCAGCAGTTTGCTAGTGTAAGAAACCACAGACCTCACTGCCCCACAGAAACACTGACTTAGCAACATATATGTGTCCAAAAAATCTTTAAAAGAACTGCAGAAACCAGTTATGAAGTCATAGTGAAACAGCTCCACTGTCTGAGAAATTACCCATGGTTCGTTGTCTCACGCTGAGAAAGAATTTAGGACATAGACCCACCCGAGGAGTGGGTTTAGGAGTGGAAAGTTTAACAGACAAAGAAGAAGAAGGAGAGGAAACTTCCTCATGCTGAGAAAGTGGGTTGCCCAAGAGAAGGTCTCTGGGTTAGGGGCGGAACGTGATTGATTTTGTACAGAGGCTTAAGAAGGCAGTAATTGATTTACACAGGGATCAGGAGATTGGTTTGATCAGGTGTGCCATTTACATACCCGAAAAAAGACTGGCCCTCCCACCCTAATTTTTATTATGGAAATGCGGCTTCTGCCTGATGGTCACCATGAAACCTGCCGACATGGTTTCACCTGGCCATTGCCGTGATACCTGCACACGTGGCCACAATAAAAAGAGAGCAAGAACCACCATATTAAATGCACCTGGCTTCCAGGTAGAGCTGCTGGTATTTAACTAGGAAAGCTTCTAGCTTGCTATGCTTTGCAGCTTGACTTTTCAGGCTGCTTTCTGTTAGAAAAATGGTTTGGGGGCTGCTTTTTATTAAAGGAAAATTCTACTGAGAACTCTTTTACCCTTTCTAGCTGCCTAAATATAATTCCTTAACAACTCCTGTATTATTCTCCGCTCAGGAGATGTAACCCTAACTACTTTTACGAGGGGTTGGATGGTGATTCTTTCTGGCTACTTCTTGCTTAAAAGGGCCATCATGTGGGGAGACAGCAGTTGGGGCTCCTCCTGAGGCTAATCTAAGGGTTCTCAGAAGAATGGCATGTCCATGTGTGGCTCTGTTTGCAGCACCATTTGGAGTTTGCTTCTAGGTGAAAAGAGACAAATTTTGTAGGGCTAGAATATGAGTATTAAGATTACCACTATTAGTGGGGTTATTATAGACCATAATTATGACTGTAGAGTTTGATACCTGTCAGTTACTATCAATTGATTGTAATATCAGTTTGCCTCCACCAGATGTCACTGTAAAGTACCAGAGATATTAATATAAAGTAACATTTTATTTGAGGAAAAAAAAAACATACATGTCTCCCTTGACTTGCCATTAGGGAATAATTTTAGATTTAGGCCATTTTTATAACTAGGAATATGGTTGGGAGAAATATGTTATCAGGTAGTTAACTTTAGTGTTAATCTTGGCAATTCCTTTCATTTAATTATTAAATTCTTTCATGACTTCCATAGACAATCTCACAACATACTTAAACTTTCTGACTTGTCCTACACATCCTTCCATTAAACAACCAGTCATTTACTTTTAGGATAAGAATTTGCCATACAAGATCCTCCCTTATATAAAATCTCTTTCCTTATAATTTTCTTTTCACAGCTTAGAGTCCACCATATTACTTCTTGTCTATAACTATTACTCCTGCTATAAGGAAAACCTTGACTCAATCTTTCCTGCAATTATTAATCCTGTTATAAAGATGATAATTAGGCAAAATATTATAGCAAGTAGGGTTTTACAACCAGAATTTCACATTGTGGATGCCACAGTGTATAGTTCTATTGCAAATAGTAGGGTGAGTATAACAATTACTGCAAGAGTGGTATAATAAAATAATTTATATTTAAAACTTTACTTGCCAAGATATAATATTTCCCTTTGGGGATTTATGAAGTTACACTGGCAATAGTATATGCCCCATGTATAGTTAAAATCTCTCTGCAAGTATGCTTTATAAAGGAGTTCTAATATTTGGCAATGAATTTTCAGAGAAAAGGTAGAAATGATAAAGAAGTATCTGGTAAGGTAGGAGTGGGACTGAGTAGGATGAGTAGCGTTCACTCGGTTGCTTATCTTTTATGACTACCAGCTTAAGATCTTCCATTTCTTCACATCGATATTTAGGACATTACTCTGGGCTATCAGGGGTTCCTTCCTCAGCTCTTCAGGCTTTGAGTTGAGTGTGATACATTCAAAAGTTGATACCTGTAACTTTTACTGCCAAGGGGATTGAACGAAGAACAGTGTAGGGCCCTTTCCAGCTTGGGTTTAGGGAAGGAGAGAGAGAGGAGAGTTTTCACTAATACCAAATGTCCTGGGTTAAGTGAAAGTGGTCCTATTTATTGGGTTTGGGCTTTTGCTAGTTGTGTTAATTCCTGTTGGAAGTGAGCTAGAGAGGCTACAAGCTTAACCAATTTAGAGGTTTTCTTCCTGAAAACAATCTCGGAGCACACCGTTAAGTTTTATCCTTTCTTAAGTCAAAAGGTTGGTGAAGAATTTTAAGGACTTTCCATTGACTGGAGGCTAGCAAATGGAGTTCGCCATCCTCTGACTGCAGCCATCCTGAGGGCTGGAAAGAATGCCCTTGAGAAGTGGTCTATTTTATGTCTGCAGAGGAATACTGAGGTTTAATTTGTTTTACGGAGCCTTCCTAGATTAGAAGGGCTTGAAGTGTGCTGCTGCCTTGAAGCATCCTTGCTGCTCACATGCCTGATTAGCTAACCTATTTTCTTTGGCTGCTTTATTTGTGCACTTTTGATGTTCCCTATAATGTATCACTGATATTTCTTATGGAAGGAAAACTTAGGATAATAATAAGGATAAAGAAACCTTATTTCCTGGTGATATTTTATAGAAGATACATTAGTGGTAAGAAAATGTCTTTCCTTCTAAATGGCAGCATGAGCATGGAGAACTAAGAAAGCATACTCGGAGTCAGTGTGAATGTTAACTACCTTTCCCGTGCTTAATTTAACTGCTCTGTAAGAGCTATTAGTCCAACTAATTGAGCACTTGTGCCTGGAGAGAGACGTTATTTAGAGTGACTAGTGCGTATCCTGCCTTACGCATCGCTTGCTTTACTGGTTGTTTGTTAGCTAAGGGCTCCCCCTAGAGGACAGTAATTTTGCCACATTACATCGGGTATAAACAATTATTTCCTAAGGCTAATTTTGAGGCTTTTCTGACTAGTGGAACCATCGTGACAATGGCTTGGAGGCATATGTAAACAGTAGGTTCTCCTAACTGTAACTAAGAGGTTGAGAAAAATATTGGATTGGAGTTTTTCCTGAGTTGCCCCTTATGGTTGTGCTATGGGAAGAGGGGAGGCCGGGATTAGAGAAGTGCATAGAGAGAGAGACTAGCTGTAGAGTTTAGAAGGAGGTCTACTTTACTTCCTTCAATTTACAGAATCACCCAGGGCTCTTGAGCTTTCATGCCAGTTTGAGCTACTGAAGTCAGGAGTTTGAGCCCTGGTACCCATCAGTACTGCTGGAACATCTGTGAAACTTGTTCTGAACCTGGTGACCTCTACCTCCGGGGTCAGTTTGATCTCCAGTGGTCTCCACCACAGGCTGGACGGGGTCAAGGTGGCTTCCTCTTGCTGTTTGGGCACTCCTTAAAATGCCCTTGCTTGCCACACTGATAGCAACCAGCCGATGTACCTCAGGGATCCTGGACTTTGTAATCCTGCAAAGCAGCTACTAGAGCCTTTGTTTTTCTCCTGAGCTACCTCTTTTTCTCTTAGGCCTCCTCCTGGTCCCTACTATAAAAGACCAAAATGATCACCTTCAGGAATTTCTCTAAGGTGCTCTCCTATAACTTGCTTCTGTAGTTTCTTTCTAATATCGGGAGCTGCTTGTGCAATAAATTTGTCCTTTAGAATGAGCTGTCCCTTGACAGAATTGGAGGATAAGGAGGTGGGCACTACTTGTGCCTCTTTCAGTCTTTCCATTTCCATAAAGGCTGCAGGATTTTCATCTGACTTTTGGTCTATCATACACAGTTTAGAATAATTGAGAGGTTTGGCCTTAGTTCTTCGTATTCCCTTTAATAGGCATTTTAAAAAGTCCTTTCTTTTCAATTTATCTGCAGAGCCATTGGGGTTCCAACTAAGGTTGTCAAGAGGAACTGCTTCACTTCCTATTGGGAATGGAGTTTCTGCTATTTCTTCACTTTCTCTATCTCCTTTCTTCCCTTTTAGTGTATTACAGGACATTTGTTGCTCATCTCTGGAATTCTCTACTGCCTGCAGAGCTGCCTGTTTTTTATTTGTGGTTAAGGTTTGGGTAGGAACAGCATAACATCCTTCTATTTGAGTTAAAACATCTGAGTTAAATTCTGAAAAGCTATATACCTATTGGAGTTGTCAGAAAATTGGTCTAAGTCTTTCTTTATTTGCCTAAGGTCCTGTAATGAGAAGGAAACTTGAGGTAGCCCCAAATAACGGGGATTCTCAAATGAATCCCTTGGAAGTTGCTTCTTTAATTCTGGGGGATTATTCTCTATAGGCCTGTCTGATATGCCTGGTAAAAAAGGCTGGTCTTTTTGATTGATCTTACAATGCTTGCAAGGGTTTAGTAGAAATGCCGTGCCTTTGTGCAAAGGAAAATGAGTTGCTTTTCACTTCAAAGTCCTGAAGTTAAAGGAGTACCAACGTTTCAGATTACACTCCAGAGGAGTGCAAGCTGAAGTTGATTTGTTACCTATCTAGAAAAATAAATGAGAATGAAAGTGGCCTTTTAGTCTCCCTCCTTTCACTGTGACCCAGGGTGGAGTGGAATACAGTGGGAGCGTCCGCTTGATTGTTTTCTCTCCTTGGTTCCTGAGTCCTGGCACCATGTTAAATGTCCTGGCCATGGTTGCAAGTGTGGCTCTCCAAGCCACGCAAGTGGATGAACTAAGTAATGGGATTTAACCATGCTTTACCCACACCGCCTTAGTTATCCTCCTGTGAATCCCTTTTGATTTTCTATACTTGTGTGATCTGCCTGGCTCCCTAAAAAATAGATCTCTGAAGAGACTGTAATAGTCGCTTTTGAGCAAGGCTTCTTTAACAGAGGGGATGTGCTAGTCACCAGCTATTACGGCATGTGCTAAAACATTCGCCCTTAAGGAAAATGGTTCCAGTTCTAAACTTAAAATCCCCTTACCTAATCAAGTACTGTTTTAATTGGAGACAGAATGGGTGCCTGAAATGAATGTAGAGGCCTAATGCCAATTTCTCCTGTAGATGGGACAGTATCGGAACTAAAATTTGGCTACACAGGACATTTTACTCCTAACTGTTGAAGGCAGAGCTTTCCCATTCATAGAAGCGGCTTTTCTAGCGGCACAAAAAGAGAGAATTGGGAAGCTGCAGTGTTAAAGCAAAGGACCTACAATGTACGCCATCAAGAGTGTTGCTATTTCCATTAGGTGGTAGTGTTGGCTGAGAAATACCATGTGCTCACCAGTACTGTGTCATTTTCCCAACAGAACTGTTTACATGAACTGGAAAACTTCCTGCACATTGCATAAACAGAGAGGATACAAGACACAGCAACCATGGTTAGAAAAGAAGGAAACTTTTGTGATCTGGAGATCCATGACCAACACCCAGATGGGCTGTTGGAGGCCTTTGTATAATGCCATGTTGTGCTTTGGTCAAAATCCTCAGTTGCTCCAGTGTTTCTCCCACCCACACATGATGTCAAGGTTCTCTATGAAAGAAAATTTGTTCAAAGAGAGTCTTGAGACGAAAGGACAGATTTGAGGTTCGCTCCATCTTCACCACTCCAATGTTTAGATCTCCCTTCTGATCCAGATCCCAAAAGAGTCCCCAAATGAAACGGCTTTGTTGTCTGGGGAATTACCTGTGGTTTGTTGTCTCACACTTAAAAATAATTCAGGACACAGACATACATGAGGAGTAGGTTTAGGAGAAGAAAGTTTAATTGACAAAGAAGAGAGAGAAAGCTTCCTCATGCTGAGAAAGCAAGTTGCCCAAGAGAACGTCTCCAGGTTTTGGACAGAACACAGTGGATTTTGTACAGAGGCTTGAGAAGGGAGTAATTGTTTTACATAGGGTCCAGGGATTGGCTTGACCAGGTGTGCCATTTACATAGTCCACAAAAAGACTAGCCTTCTCACCCTAATCTTTTATTATGCGAATGTGGCTTCTACCTGAAGGTCACCATGACACCTACACATGTGGTTTGACCTGGCTGGTGCCATGACACCTGCACACATGGTGACAAGAAAAAAGAAGCAGGAACTACCATATTTAATGTACCTGGCTTCTAGGTAGAGCTCTTTGCATTTACATATGAAAGCCTCTAGCTTGCATATCTATACTTGCAGCTTGACTTTTAAGGCTGCTTTCTGTTAGGACAGAAATGGTTTGGGGGCTGCTTTTTATTAAAGGAAAATTCCACTGAGAACTCTTTTACCCTTTCTAGCTGCCTAAAAATAATTTCTTAATAACTTTTGTATTAATAGTAACCAGGTAAGCTCAAATCCAGAAATAGCCTTATTTAAAGGAACAAGAACATCATTTCATTTCAAATTTTTCTGTCTCTCCCTCAAAGCAGAACAGCTCACATTTAAGGAGGATAAGCCCAGCGTGTGGCTGCTTCCTCAGGAGGGAAAGGAAAGAGTGGAGCATGCCTCAGATGTTTTAGTTTTGCGGGTTAGATGCCTGAGGAAGTGACTTCTGTCTCATCTGTTTCATGGCACTGATGGGAAAAACACACACTTGTGCTTGTGATTGCTGAGCACAAAAGAGAGCTCAGTAGGTTTGTTGCAGCACCAGAGAATCTACAATGCCAGAGTTAGACAACAGGGGAAGTAAGAAACTACAAGTCCTCAAAAAGGAAAAAAAGGGGGGGGGGGGGGGAAGAAGAAGAAGAAAAAAAAAAAACCCTGCAAACCTCTCTAATTCAGAAACTGCATTCCAAGCCCAGAGAAGAAGAATCTCCATAAAAAATTTGAGAGGTCCCCAGAATTTCTAGCTTGTCTGATTTATGGAAGTGTTTCCCTGTATACAACTGGTTCATAAGGCCTGAGACAGGACGTTGTTTTTTAAAAAGGCAAGAATCATAACAAAAATAAAAAGACACCCAAAGAAACAGGGAAACATGACCCAATCAAGGAAAAAACTATATCTCCAAAACTGCTCCTAAATATATTCAGTTCTATGAAATACAAAACAAGGAATTCCAAGTAATTATTCTAAAGGAGCTAAGGATGATATGATAACACAGATAGAAAACTGAATGAAATTAGGAAAATGATTCATGAAGCAAATAAAAATATTAAGAAGGAGATAGAAACTATAAAAAAGAACCAAATAGAAATTCTGGAGAATATAAACTTTTACAAAATACTAGAAGGACTCATTAGCAAACTTGATCAAACAGATGAATAAATCATTAAACTTAAAGATAGGTCATTTAAAAATATGGAGTCAGAGGAACAACAACAATGAAAATGAAAAACATAAAGAGGTCCAAAGGACTCATGGAACACCAGCAGGCCGATAAATGTATTCATTATTGGTATCTCACAAGGAGAAGAGAAAAAAAAAATAAAGAAGAAAGCTTATTTGGAAAAATAATAAATTCTGATGTCTGAGAGCCTGTGAAGATGCATGTCCCAGCTCAAGAGAAAAAATAAAGGTTTACCTTTTCCCTAAATGTTTATTTTATTCAGGCTCTCAAGGCATCGGATGATGCTCACCCAAATTGGTGAGTGCATATCTTCTTTACCAGTCTACTGATTCATGCTAATCTCTTCCAATAACACTCTCACAGATATACCCAGAAGTAACATCAACGAACTCTCTGGGTAACCAGTCAAGGAGACATGTAAAATTAACAATCATAATGTGAACTTAAAAGGATCCCAAATTGCCAAAACAATCTTGAAAAAGAAAACAAAACTGGACTTCTCATACTGACTAATTTAAAAAGATATTATAAAGTAAAAGTAATCAAAAAGGTATGGTACTGACATAAAGACAGGCATAGAGACTAATGAAACAGAATAGAGAACCTAGAAATAAACCCACACTTATGTAGTTAGATGATCTTTGAAAACGATGCCAGGTCATAAAATGGGGAAAGGATGGTCTTTCCAACAAATAGATACCTACCTGGAAAAGAGTCAAGTTAGACAATTAAAAACATAAAAATTAACTCAAAATGAATTAAAGGCCTAAATGTACTAAATAAAACTATAAAATTCCTAGAAGAAAAAATAGAGAAAAATCTTGCTGACATTGGTATTGGCAATAATTTCCTGCATAAGACACCAATACCACAGGCAACAAAAACAGAAATAGGCAAATGGTACTACACCAAACTTAAGAACTTCTGCATGGCAAAGGAAACACTCAAGAGGGTGAAAAGCAACCTACATAACTGGAGAAAATATCCGCATACCATACATACGATAAAGGCATAAAATTCAAAATATATAAAGAGCTCCTACAAGTAAACAACTGCCACCACAACCACAGCAACAGCAAAAACAGCAACAAAATATTAAAAATGGGAAAAGAACTTGAACAAACATTTGTTGAAGGAAGATATACAAATGGCCAGCAAGCATATGAGAATATACTAATTGTCACTAATAATCAGGGAAATACAAATCAAATCCACAATAAGACATTACCTCACAACTGTTAAGATGGATACTCCTTTTTAAAAACCAAACTAAACCAAACCAAAAAGAAAACAAATATTTGAAAAGATATGGAGAAACTGGAAGTCTTATGCACTGTTGCTGGGAATGCAAAATGGGGCAGCCACTATGGAAAACAATATGGAGATTCCTCAAAAAATTAAACTTACAGCTACCATAATGTTCCAGCAATCCTCCATATGGGTATATATCCAAAGGAATTAAAAATGGGATATTGGAGAGATATTGTCATATTTATGTTTTTTTACAACATTATTTACAATATTCAAATTGCATAAGCAATCTACATGTTTGTGGATTAATGAATAAAGAAAAATGTGTAGTATAAACACGATGGAATATTGTTTAGTCTTAAGAAAAGGAAGAAAATCCATTCATATGCTACAACATGAATGAACTTTGATGACATTATGTCAAGTGAAATAAGCCAATCACACACAAACATATTGTGTGATGCTATTTATATAAGGTTTCTAAAATAGTCAAATTCTTAGAAACAGAAAATAGTATTAGGTAGTAGCTAGGGACTAGGGAAGGGGAAAAGTAAAATAGTTCAATGAGTATAAAGTTTCAGTGTTACTACATAACTTAGTTCTAGAAATCTGTTGTCCAACAATGTACATGTAGTTAACATTATTATACTGTGTACTTAAAAAATGGCTAAGATGGTAAGTGTTATATCCATGTTTTCATCACAATGAAAAAATAAAGATGAAGTCTTTAGGGTGGGCTTGTATCCCAATATGCTTGGTGTCCTTGTAAGAAGATGATGTGAAACTGGGCCCACAGGAAGGAAACCCTGTAAAGATGGAGGGAGATTGGAGTCATACAGCTACAAGCCAATGAATAGCAAGGCTTGATGGCCACCACCAGAAGTTAGAAAGAGGCAAGGAAGGAGTCTCAGAAGGACCACAACCCTGCCAACACCTTGATTTTGGAATTCTGACCTCCAGAACTGTGAGAGAAGGTATTTCTGTTCTTGTAAGCCCCTCAGTTTGTGGTACTTTGTTATAGAAGCCCCAGGAAATGCAGGCACCCCACTTCAAGCCTGCTTTGTCACCCATAGGGCAGAGAAAATACAATATTGCTTAGTACTATTCCTTCTTTTTCTTTTTTTTTCCTTTTTGCTTCCAATCTACCGAGCACATAGCAGTGTTCCTTTCAAATGAAGAGACTACCAAGTGCAAAATAATAAGCAATTTTTAAGTACCAGTATTTACTTATGACAATAATGACGACTACTAGTAGGAAAGCCTTCAGTCATTGCCAGTGAATATCACAGAATAGAGGGAGAATATTTATATAATTACCCCCTATAGGTCTTTTGTAAATCAGATTGTACATTGAAATATTTTCATAGTTATATTAATCTTATGCACAAAAATGAAAAGTACAAACGTGTATGAAAAGTCATGCAGAAATGAATTTGAATTCTGATTTTAGTACTTCTTGGTATTTTTACATATGATACCATTAGTTGCTAAACTAATTTGTTGTCCTCATCCTTAATCAAGACACATTATAGTTATAAGGTGCATGTGAATATTAAAAAATATCCCTATGCACATGAATTACCAGGGAGGTAGCAAGCAAATGTGAGAGAGAGAGACACAGAGAGAGCAAGAAAGGGAGAAAGGGTGAGCTGGGCCCCATTCCAAACCAATTGAATCAGAATTTTCATAGTGCTGGGGTATCAGTATTCCTTCAAAATGTCTCTAGGTTTCGTAATGTGAGATTTGTTACATAAAATATTCTTAATGAATTGAATCTCTGATTATTCATTTCCCTATCTCTTCTTATCAAATGAACCTCAGAATCTCTGCTGTGAGTGTTAACATTCATGGGCATTTATATGAGGCATGATAAAGTAGACACTTTTGAGTAGCCCCCTAAATTATCATAATGTAAGTTCTATTTTCCTAAGATGTTGCTTTGTCACTGGTTATGTGAGCAAAACTTAAGAAAATTGAAGAGAGTAATTGTGACATTTTTAGCAAACCGCTAGCTGAGAGCCTCTTAAAAGTCTGAAGTCTTGGTGTCTTAATAATTATATTCCGTGTTAGATACAAACGGCTTTATTGAACTGTAGGATCTTAGGTGGTGTGTAGTCCATGAATCTCACAGAATTTGAAGCTTATGCTTTATAAATATTTGCCATATATAGGTAGCATTACCTGTATAATTTTGCTTGTCAGAATATTGTTTCTCATTTCTTCTCTCTTCTGGTTTTGTCGCCTGACCAAACATAAAGACATAAGAAAAATCATGGTGATTTTGTTTAAAAGCATCCGATTTATATGTAAGTATGTTTAAATTGAATCTTTAAGTCCTTTAATAAATCTAGCACAATTAATAACCTAAGTAGTCCAAAAAATTCAGCTCCATGTACCATTTCCAGTTAATGATATCAGCTGAAATTAGAATGTATTAAATATTATCTTTTCATGGAGTCAGCAATAATATCAAATGAAATATGAGGTTACTCTATTGTACATTTTAACTTATACTCAATCTTCAATTTTTGAAATTTTTATTTAATCTCTTTACTCAATCTCTTTTAAATAATTAGCAATCATATTTCCCTTTCAAAGCATTACATACTCATTTTAAATTTCTAAAGCAGAGACCATATGACCTTTTTTGGCGATCTAAAAAGGCCGTTGGAGGGCTGCTTGTGGGAAGGTCAGATATGTGAGATCCAAAGTCTTGAAGATTTAAAGTATTCAAAAAATAAAACGTGGCTATTAAAGGATTTATAAAGTTAGACATTTTCTCTATTTATATTGGCTGGTATTGCTTTGAGAGACAAAGGATTTATCAATTTCAGATTTTCTATTCAGATTTTGAAGTGTTACTGAACCTAAAAGATTCCCCTAGACGCTTCTGTTTTCTAGAACATCAGTAATATTTTATTGTATCATATACATGTATATATGTATATACTTAAAATACTTATACATATATGCTCAAATGTACTTATATGTTTACATACTTATAGCATTCTTTGAAAGTTGCATAATGTACCTTTCAGCTAATCATAAATGTAGTTTTTGTCACTTTTAGCAGAAATTTACTTTTCTTATACATGCACATCTGGAAATATGAGAGAAAATATAAATATGCAATTATTTGCTTTAAGCACAAGTTTTCAGGAAATAATCTAAAATCAGATTGATCTCTACTAATAATGCAAATAATATTTGTAATAAATGTTATGAAAATTTTAATAAAATTTATTAAACTTCCACTGTGATCAGACAGGAATATCATATTTCTGCAAATAAGGTAGCGGTTGGAATTCTGATGTTACATTCATGGCAGAGAAAAGTAAGTATTATTTACATTTCTAAGAAGTTGGAAAAAACTTACGTTAAAGTTACCATAGCTTTATTAATTTTTTTTTTTTTTTTTTGAGACTGAATTTTGCCCTTGTTGCCAAGGCTGGAGTGCAACGGCACGATCTCCGCTCACGACAACCTCTGCCTTCCGGGTTCAAGCGATTCTCCTGCCTCAGCCTCCTGAGTAGCTGGGATTACAGACATGCGCTACCATACCAAGCTAATTTTGTATTTTTTTAGTAGAGATGGGGTTTCTCCATGTTGGTCAGGCTGGTCTTGAACTCCCGACCTCAGATGATCCACCTGCCTCGGCCTCCCAAAGTGCTAGGATTACAGGCATGAGCCACCGTGCCCTGTCTCAATGCGTGTTTTAAAGATGTTAATAACTTTTCGAGAACCTGTCCTCAATAATAGGCATTGGAAAAACCAAAGAACCACAAAGCAAGTTACCACCTACCACAAGTAATTTACTTTATTTCCTGTGTATGTGATATGTCCATTTAAGAGGCCCCTTTGAAAAAATTCAGAGAAAACAACCAAAAAACTATGACACAGTAAACATTCTTCAGTTCTTTAAACTACAACAGCATGCATTCTTTTACTATAGCAATGCAAGTTGATAACTGGGCTTCCTCACTTGGAGATTAGAGATTCTCATGGATTTCTTTTGACATAAATGGCTATTTATAGCATCACATCAACATGCTGTTACCTGCAATCCTATTATAGATTTTAGTGCATTTCATACATTTATTCCTGCCAATAAATATATGGAAAATGATTTAGATTCTGTCTGTATATTTTATTTGTTAAATGTATATAACCTAAATAAAATATTAATATATTTTATATACATTCATATATATATACACACACACACATACATATTGGCAGCTGAAAGGCAGCTGAAAACTTCTGGAAATCATTTGGCTCTTTCACTGTACGTGATTTTCTGGCCACACCAATTTCTTCAAGCTTTAGATATTATTCTCTATTCAGATCACTTGTATAAATCATCCCATATTTGAGTAACATCAACCAAATACTAATATATTCTCTGTTCTGTTATTAACTGATGTGGTTTGGATATTTGTCCCCTCCAAATCTCATGTTGAAATGTGATCCCCAATATTGGAAATACAGTCTGGTGGGAGATATTTGGGTCATGGGGGTGAATCCCTCGTGAGTGTTTTGATGCTCTTATGAAATGAATAAGTTCTCACTTTATGATGTCACACAAGAGCTGGTTGTTTAATAGAGTGTGGGACCTCCCCATACATTGCTCTCTAGCCATCTGATATGCCTGCTCCCCATTGATCTTCTGCCATGATTGTATGCTTCCTGAGGCCCTCAACAGAAACCAAGAAGATATGTGTGCCATGCTTGTACAGTCTACAGTAGGCTATCACCTAATAAAGGAGGGAGTAGTAGTCTTCCCTTTCTTATGTAAAAAATATGTGATTCCTGTAAAAAAAAAAGAAATTTGAAATTGATGATAGTATTCTACTTTTGTGTGGCATTGTCCATATTCAAAAAAATTTAGCATGAAATGCTATTAATGATTTTATGAAAGTTAATAACTACTACAGTTTCAAAGCTCCAATTATTACTTACACTGTTTTATCAGCTTCAGTATTTTTTATATAAGTTCAAGTAATGTATAATGCCAATTTTAGTATATACATAAATACTGTAACCTATATTTAGCATCTATGAAGTATCAAACAACTATTAAATATAAATTAGTTATATGTGTGTCCCACAACATACGCTAATAAAATTAATACTATCTATAAAGTAATATTTTTTCTGCACTTAGAAAATTCCCTCACACAATTATTTTTATAATTACCAAACATGATACATCAACAATTTAGAAAATGAATAACGGTTTGAATAAAGTTCAACAATAAGAGCTTCTGTAATCTGCCAGATACCTGCCAGATGTGTAATGCACTCACTGCTCATATTTAAGTATTTAATGTCACATGTTATTGACTTGCATTGTATCACCACATATTTTTCAAAGCTATGTTTAATATATGGATAACTTTTTTACTTTACAAAGTTGCTTAGTTATATTTATCCATTATTTTAATATTCAGATTATTTCAGTGATTCCACACTTTCAATAGTAAATTTTTACCAACAAAACAAGACCTTTTTGTCTGCAGTTTGTGTATGTGTTGAATATTCTTAAATATATTGAATCTACCAAAACTCAAGGTGAATATTGTCAATGATGACATTAATGATGAACTCAATATTTTCCACCCACCTCATTATTTACTTTGGTGTTGGCCACTTATCTTATTCATATACATATAAAATAATTTGGATGCCATCAAATAATTTTAATGAATATGGTTCCTGGTTATATTTGTGATGCTATTATAAATAATAATCCACTTGTACTTAAGAATGTCTAATGAAACAGCAAATATTATACATTTTATCAAATATTTGTCCTTGAGTACATGGATTTTAATATATTTTGTGACATAATGAAAAGTATGCCTAAAGCACTTGTGCTGTATACTAAAGTATAATGTCCATGTCAATGAAAAGTACTTGTGTGATTATTTGATTTGTGATCTTTACTAGCTACTATTTTTATATGCTTTTCATTCGAAGAATAATGTATAGACAATTTGTGGTTATACCTACTTGATTATTTGACAGAATTTGGTTTTGAAAAATAACAAAGAGTCCTGTGGCTTCAATAAAACAATGTAAGTTTTCAAGAGAAAATTAAAAGTTTAGAAAACATGCATCCAACATTTTATGTTTGATTGCTCCTCAGCAAAAATATTTTTCTGACAAAATTGGGAATGATATTAATAAATGTGACCTCAAAAATACCATATAATACAGTGTGTTGGGATTTGAAAGTTGTGCACAATTCTGTAAACCAATACTTTCCAAATGACAGGTGAAAATTGTTAAAAAAAAATGTATGCATGAGGAAAAAAGCTGCAACATGGATTCACTGATTTTTATATAACAGAATAAAAATTATAATTTTTCTAATTATAAATACAATTTAAGAAGTAACCTCTTGTGGAATTTTTGTGTAATATTAAAGGAGACTATTCATAATTATCTGAAATGGCTATTGCAATTTTTCTCATTTTCCTAATAACATATGTATGTGAGTCCAAATTATCAAATTCTTCAACAAGAACATCATATACCACAGATTGAAGGAAGAAGCAGATACATAAATGTAGCTGTATTTAAGGCAGGTATTAATGAGTTTTGAAACATTGTAAAATATTTCTGCTTGCCTCAGTAATTTTTTGTTTCAAAATGTAGTTTTTACATGCAAATATGTATCTTTATATGTAATGGACTTATTTAAAATCCAGTAATAAAAATTGAATTAAAATTCTTTTAAATTTGTATTTTGATAATAAAATTAGTTTATCATATTTATATTATCACGGATATTAATATATTCATATGTGATATGATAGATATTGATAACAATAACCCACACACCTGCGAGAAAGGAGTCACTCCAAAAAATAGGGCTAGAAAATTAGCAATAATTGTGCATTCAAAGCAAAACTCAACTTGTTACGTTTTATTCCTTGTCACTCTCCTTTATTCTCAAAAAAGCAATACAATTTTCTTAAAACAACGTGCTCTCTGGTAGTAAAATAAGTGAAAGTATCCCATTTGTGCCCCAAGTTATTGGATTGCATGGTTGTCTTGAGAAGTAGTGGCTTATTTTCAAGTATTAATTTTGTGATTTGTAAATCATGGCACATTTTTTTAGTGATGCTGTGTTCTAAACAAAAATATATTTGCTGTCATCTGTGATTTATGTTATAATTTGTGATTTATATTCTATAATTTATGATTTGGATCATGGATTTATCCATTTTTATGTGTAAACTTGAGACACAACATATTTTATTATATTGAGACATATATTCAGTGGTAGTAATTACAGGATTCAAGAGAGAAATGATGATGGTGTGGAATTGGGTAGTGAAGTGCAGTTGAGTAAAAATGGGCAGATTCTGCTATATTTTGAGAGTAGGAACAGAAAACAGGTTTGCTAATTAAATTTGGGATGTGAGATAAAGTTTTGGGGAAATAATTTACAGCAAATTTGGGAGCCTGAACAAATAGCAAGATTAAGTTGATGTTCACTTAAATGAAAATGTTCTATCTTTAGGGGAGGAGGGTGCATGAGGGGGTGTGGCAGTATAAATTTCACTTTTAACATACTATGTTTGACATATTTGTTAGTCTTAAATGTGGAGATATAAGTAGGCAGAATATTACATACTTGAAAAATGGAGTTCATTTAAGAATTTTACTGGCAATTTCATTTAAGGAGCTCTCAGTGAAATGGGCATATTTAAAGTCATGATTATATAAACTCAAGAGAATGACTGTAAACAGAAACAATATGCAGATCTATGTTTCCTGAAGAATGAAGAATTTCTCCATTAATGGCCCATATGTTTAAGTGTTTGGCTGATGTCCTCTTCTAGAGAAGACAGGGTAAGATTGGCCTAAAGGAATCAAGAAACATTCCTCTGAGTCAAAGTTTCATACTAGGGATGGGCACAGGGTCCAATAAGAACTGAATGGATGTAATGATACTTGTGTTAGTCTGTTTTGTGTTGCTAGAAAGAAATTCCTGAGACTGGGTAATTTAGAAAGAAAAGAGATTTATTTGACCCACATTTCTGAAGGTTATGCAAGCATGATACCAACATCTGCTCAGTTTCTGATGAGGGCCTCAGGAAGCTTACAATCATGGCAGAAGGTGAGGGAGAGACCGTCTGTCATATGGCAGGAGAGGGAGCAAAAGAAAGAGAAGAAGGTACCAGGCTCTTTTTTGTTTTGTTTTGTTTTGTTTTCTTGAGATGGAGTCTAGGTCTATCACACAGGCTGGAGTGCAGTGGTGGGATCTCGGCTCATTGCAAACTCTGCCTCCTGGGTTCAAGTGATTCTTTGGCCTCTGCCTCCTGAGTAGTTGGGATTATGGGCTCACACCACTACTCCTGGCTAATTTTTGTATTTTTAGTAGAGACAAGGTTTCACCATGTTGGCCAGGATGGTCTCATCCTCCTGACCTTGTGATCCACCTGCCTCAGTCTCCCAAAGTGCTGGGATTACAGGCGTGAGCCATCACACCCAGCTTGTACCAGGCTCTTTTAAACAAGCACATCTTGCAATATTTACTATCATTGGGAGGGGACCAACCAATTCATGAGGGATCTACCCCCAGTGACCCAAACACCTCCTGCTAGGCCCACCTCCAGTGTTGAAGGTTACCTTTCAACATGAGATTTGGAGGGAACACACATACAAACCATATCAATACTTTTGGGGGGGATTTTCTGGAATATAAAATGTATTATTACTCTTTCCTATTGAACTTAAATGTGAGAAGACATCAGCTCTGTAACTACTAGTGTAGTTTTGTTGCTGTAAGAGGAGGCACTGTTTGAAAATAATACCAATCTAGAGAAAAAGCTAAGAAATGAAAACAAGCAAACTTATTCTTTGTAAACTCACTTGAGATAATCAATAATAGGATTCCCAAAGTCAGCATTATCCTTGAACTTTCAGCTGGGTATAATAACAAATTTCTTTTAAACAATTCATTCAATATACTTGTTTTCATTAAACAGTTTTAAATTTGATTATCTGTCCTGCTCAATTTTTAGTAGTCATATAGTTCCCAGATTTCTAGGTGATTATGTTATCTTCTGAAATTTAATTTATCCACAATAACTAATAGATTTAAAAAATTCGAGTGAAGTTTTCAGCATCTGAATTTTATTTAAAAAGAAAAACTATGATATATGTAAGTATATGGAAGAAAATTGTTAAAATAAAAGTCGTTTAACAACATTTTTTTATTTTGAATATTTGGAAAATGACATATCAAGTATATTTTATCAGTCTTGCATTTTTAGTTTTAAATTAATGTAGTATTTATTTACTTATTTATAGATAAGCTACAGTGTGATTATATGTAACAGATTTTGAATCATTTCTAATAATATAACATATATCTTATGGTATTTATACCACTTAATAACTACAGCATTATTGTCATCTTTTAAATTTTTTTATTACTTCCCTGCCCTGTCATCTACTGCAAAGGTTATATCACAGTTTCTTAAGGTCTATCATTCATCTGATGTTTCAATACCTGCCTAAGTGAGAAGTTCTCCCATAAATATTTCAGTAGTTTTCAGAGACTAATAGGGAATCACAGATTTTGAATTGGAATATTTCCCTTATAGTTCATTTATACTAACCTATTCATTTTCATTAGAATATTACATTGAGAGATGTTATGTGACTTGATCAAAGTCACATACCTGAAGAGAAGTGGTGAATATACGAACTCACTCATGTATCTGGAGTCTTTTTACTCTTATATTACTTTCACTTGTTTTGTCTTTATGTCTTCTGAGATAGCAAATGTACCTTGGTATTCTTAATGCCATTTGTAGACGTATCCTAAATCTGGTCTGTGACCCAATTTATCTACAATACCAAATATAAGCATAAGAATTTTACAGCTTTTTTATTTTAAAGTTCTTTTAAAAATAAAAACAAAAAACATCAATTCTTAGATAAATGCTATCAAAAAGACTCCAAAAGAGGAATTACTATGTAAGTGTGTGTAGGTGTATATACTACATATATAGCATTTATACTTCTCTATTTATAAATACATACATTTATAAATATATATGTCTATATAGAGATAAATATATATGCTCATTCATCCCACATAAATAATAGACATACCTATTTATGTCTATTTGTATAGACATATATATGGAAATGTATGTATGTATAAATAGAATATATATGTTCTATATATGTATTTATATGTTAAAGGTACATGTTTAGTCAAATAGGAAAGAACTTAACATTAATAAGAGATTAGTGCATTTGCTAAATAGTGTTGCAAACACATACGTATAATCTTTGGAAACATTTTGACTCATTGATACTCATTTTTCCCCCTAAATAAATTTTGTTTTGCAAATTACTCATAATAGTATTCAATACAAATTCATATATGTTAGTGGAATCATATAAAAGCTTGAAAGGACATAAACATATGAATATTGACAACTTGTTTGCTGATTATTCTTTTAATTTGGATGCATTTCTTCCTTTTTTTACCTGTTTATATACTTTTTCTTAAAATGAACATTTATTCCAAAACATAGATGCATAGAGATAGACATATAACACTTATGAACTAACAATCTTTGGGTGAAAGTCAAATGCAATAATGGGAAGGGAGAAGAAAAGTCACCGTCTGTTTTTTAGGTATATTAAGTCAAGCCTCTTGATACATGCATAAGTTCTATGGTGGGGCTTCCTCTACAGATTCCAGCCATAATCTGTGTGCTAACAGCTGTAAAACTGAGAACAATTTCCTTGCCATCAAAAACATATAATGGAAAGTTTATTGAATTTGCTCCCATGGATGAACTTCTGCTTATAGACAATTGACTTAACTTTATTTCCCGATCACAATCAAAGCATCTATGAACTCAATTTCATTAATAATACAAGACACTAATATTGAAACAGTGGGGAAAAAGGAATCTGCCTGATGAAAATTGTTTTTCTTCTTTTTTAATGGTGAATAATATTTCATTGTATGTAAATACTACATATAAAAATCAATTTATCTATCAATAGACATTTAAATTACTTACACATCATGGCTATTGTGAATAGACGGTGAAGATGTGAAGAGGGAAATGCTAATGTCTCTTTGTGATCCTGATTTTAATTCTAGATAAATAGCCAGAAGTGGGATTGCTGGCTCATATGGTAGTTCTATGTGTTTTTTTGTTTTGTTTTGTTTTGTTTTTGAGAACCTCCATGATATTTTGCATGGTGGCTGCACCACTTTGCATTTCTACCGACAACATGAAAGGGTTTCAATTTATTCATGGTCTCACTAACTCTTGTTTTGTTTTTGTTTTTGATAATAGCCATCCTAACAGATGTGAACTGTTATCTCATTGTGATTTTAATTTGCATGTCCCTGATGAGTAAAGTCCAACATAAAATTACCACATGACCTGGCAATTCTACTCCTAAGTATATGCAAAAAGCAAAACAAAACAAAAAAACAGAAAACAGGCATTTTCCAAGCAACGTTTGTACATGAATTTTCACAGCAGAACTATTCAGAATAGCTAAAATTTAAACACTCTACTATCCATCAACTGATGAATGAGTAAACAAAATGTGTTATATCCACATGATAGAATACTATTCAGCCACAATAAGGAATGAAGGACTGATACCTGTTACAATATGAGAGAACCTTGAAAACGCAGTATTATGCTAGGTGAAAAAACCTCAAACACAAAGATTGCATACTGTACGATTTCATTTATATGATATATCCAGAATACTAAACCTATAGAGGTAGAAATAAGTTTATGATAACTAGAGCTGGGGGAAAGAGAAATGGGGAAATACTTAATACACAGGGAAGTAGATAGAAATGATTGTTGCAGAATATTGTGAACGTACTAAATGCCACTAAATTGTAGGCTTTACAAATGGTTAATGTTATGTGAGTTCTTCCTCAAATTTAAAAATGTATGTCCTTAATTTGACCTTCCCTGAAGCATGTAACAATAAGAGTGGCACAATGACAAGCATATGCATTTTTTTATAAAGATAGTTCCAAAAAGTAAGATTAGGTAGAATAAAATGGAAAAGTAGATTACAAAACAATATGCGCTTTATAATGCTGTAATTTAACAAGACCGTACAATATGAGCAGTCTTGGGTCTAGTCATTGATAGCTTTCTGTTATGTGACCATGGGAATTAACTCTGAATAAATTTTTATTTATCTATTAAAGAGCTATACATACAACTTCCATACAGTACCACAACTCTTACAGCATCACATGTAAAAATTCAAGGTCTTTTTTTTATCTTGGACACGCCATTAACCTCTAGGTCTTGGCTCATAATGCCGCATGTTTGTGCAAGAAGAGTCAATAATAAATCACATTATTTGATGTGCAAGAGTAAAGTATATAAAAACTTGAAAAAATAGGTAGTTATATTTTACTAAACAAGGTTGTATGTATAACATTTGATATTTATGTCTTTGTTTATTTACTTAGAGGTGACGTCTCACTGTCATCCAGGCTGGAATGTAGTAGTATGATGACAGATCACTGCAGCCTTGAACTTCTGAGTGCCAGTGCTCTAGCCACCTCAGTCTTCTGAGTAGTGGGGGCTATAGGCATGTGCCACCATGCCCAGCTAATTTTTTAAAGCTTTTTGTATATACAAAGTCTTCCCATGTTGCCCATGATGGTCTCAAGAGATTTTCCTGCCTCAGCCTGCAGAGTAGCTGGGATTATAGTCCTGAGTCACCATGTCAGCTCCAACAGTTGACATTTGAAAGAGTAATTTTTCAAACATATACCAGAAGAGACATAAAAAAATTAGAACTTGGCCGGGCGCGGTGGCTCAAGCCTGTAATCCCAGCACTTTGGGAGGCCGAGACGGGCGGATCACAAGGTCAGAAGATCGAGGCCATCCTGGCTAACACGGTGAAACCCCGTCTCTACTAAAAAATACAAAAAACTAGCCGGGCGAGGTGACAGGCGCCTGTAATCCCAGCTACTCGGGAGGCTGAGGCGGGAGAATGGCGTAAACCCGGGAGGCGGAGCTTGCAGTGAGCTGAGATCCGGCCACTGCCCTCCAGCCTGGGCGACAGAGCGAGACTCCGTCTCAAAAAAAAAAAAAAAAAAAAAAAAAAAAAAAATTAGAACTTTCTTTCTCCTTCTAACATGCAATTTTGAATATGTAAAGGCTCATAGACCAGAGGAATTCCAGTATCTTTTAGCTATTCTATTATGTAAATTGACATTTTAAAAAAATTATTACATTCCTGAAAAAGTTTAATGTTAGTTGTGGAATAATATTACTCTATTAATGTCGCTATGGAATAATTTTAGATGTCTTAACAAGATATCAACTAGAACATTTCATGACTGACGATCTTAGAAATAGCACAATTTATAACTAATTGTGTAGTTAATGTTATGTCCCAATGTATTGCTTCATCTTTTCAAAGTAATGTTCTCTCATACGTATGTGAGCTCTGTATTTACAGTAAACAGTGTCATTAAGTAACTTAAAATTTAAAAAACTGAAATATAAATTTATTGCTTTCATTTTATTAGATAATATATGTTTTAATTTAAATAAATGGAAACACACCACAGAACTGGTAAAAATATGTGAAGAGTGGAAGACCTTTGTCTCAAAATTTTGATTGCATAACATGAAGAATACATTATGAATTTACTAAACAAGTAATTTTGTCTGATTATGTAGCAATGATAGATGAGAGATAAAGAGGTCAAGATAGATTTTACACTTTGCTTAGAGTGAATAAAAAGATCAATAGAAGGAGGAAAAGAGAAAGAAATAAAAGAAACACAGCTGAAATTCTGAACTTGCTTCAATGGCTTGTCAAATATATTTATGTCTGATAATCTTGGTCCAGATAAGCAGCTTCATTGTGTTAGGGATAGTATTATATACATCAGCAATATCTGATAGTTTCAAAGACCTATTACCAAATGAGGAGTGTTGGAGCATACATTTAGATTTCATTTTTTAATTTCACATTTTTTTTTTTTTTTCTCAGCAGCATTGCGAAGAGCGAAAGAAAAAAACTTCCACAGCGTGGAAGGGAACCCCGAGCGAGTTGCCAATTTCACATTTTATAACAAAAGTTTACATGAAATAAAATGCAAACTGTTATACAAATATACATACATTTACCTTTATGGAAACAAACATATATGCCTAAAAAATCTTCAGATAATTCTACTCTAAGTGGTTGTAAAAAGGCCATAAAAATATAATTGAAAGTGACCTATGTATAAGGCATATTGAATAATATATTTTGTAGTAGAAAATGAGTTTGAAATAAGCAAAGAGGCAATATTGAAGGAATTTGATGCTCAATAATAATCATAGAATTTAATTTTATTAATGAAATTTTTGTTTCTCTTCGTTCTGATGTGATATTTTCAGATTATTCTTGAGTATTATGTTTTATAAATGTAAAACTTAAGAAAATAATATATTAACAATATGAAACTAAGTATATCAATGTGTATTTCTACATATTAAATGCAAATCTTAAGATATTTGTAATAGAGCAAATTGAATACTTAAAAATATTATAAATTAAATCTATTAAAAGGAATTTCAATGACCATCATTCACAAAATAAGTAAAACAATAACAAAATATAGTATATTCAAATTTTAAAATGTAGTGATAATATCTTGTAATTTTTCTGAACTTCATCATCAAAGAAATAGATAATAATTCTAATATAATATATGATTATTTTGTCTGTTATTGAAGTGTTCACATTTCTGAGCAGCTACTATGATGTTTTATTATAGTTTCTTTGGGGAGTGGTTTGATCATTAGTCTTAAGTGAGTGATCAAAAAATGTATATATTCAAATTATTAGTATCTTTTTAATAATATTAGCACTGAAACTATTTTTTAGTAATCACAAATTATTATATTTGTTTATTCATGACTCACCTGGCCATTTATTAAATAATTAATTTTACATTAATACGTAGACTCAATAAGTATTTATTGTGCCTCTCCTATTTTAAAATATAGTGTGGGCCGGGCATGGTGGCTCACACCTGTAATCCCGCACTTTGGGAGGCAGAGACTGGAGGATCACAAGGTCAGAAGTTCAAGGCAAGCCTGGCCAACATAATGAAACTCCGTCTCTACTAAAAATACAAAAGATTAGCCGGGTGTGGTGGTGGGTGCCTGTAATCCCAGCTACTTGGAAGGCTGAGGCAGGAGAATTGCTTGAACCTGGGAGGCAGAGGTTGCAGTGAGCCGAGATTGTGCCATTGCACTCCAGTCTGGGATACAGTACAATATTCCATCTTATAAATAAATAAATAAATAAATAAATAAAATATAGTGTGGTATACAAAGGTAAATTTGATACAATATTAATGAAGATAAAAAGTGATATATCAATTTTATGATACTGACACTCAACATGATAGAAACAAAGAAAATTACTTACTAGAATGAATTAAGTAAATAATTTAGAAAATCAAAGTTATCTCTTGATAAGAACGTTAATAAAAACAAATTTCCAAACATAGATATTTTTATTGTTTTTTCAGATAAAAGTGAAAAACTTTCTTTTTAGATTAAAATATTATTAGAGAGAGTGACATAGAGTTTGGGTAAGTAGATGTTACCATATTTGGAAAGTGTTACTATTATGCCAAGCTATTTGGAATAAATGTGGTAGCCAAGGCACAAACTGCATTATGAAAATACATTAGAAATACTATCTGGCAATTCAAAAATTAAAACTGTGAAAAGATGCTGTCTTCAAAAGTATCAGTTTAGAAGTTGAACCAAAACCACATTTGAACTAATAGTGAAAACCTACTTTAGAAAAAGTAGAAATAAATTCTAAGAGGCTGTGCAGAGTTTTTAGCTCAGTGTGACCCTATTTGTCAGTTTTTGCTTTGGTTGCTCATACTTTTGAGGTCTTACTCAAGAAATCTTTGCCCAGATCAGTGTCCTGTAGTTTATTTTGAACGTCTTATTCTAGTAGTTAAAAGTAGCAGGTCATCGCGCTACTGCACTCCAGCCTGGGTGACAGAGTGAGATTCTGTCTCAAAGAAAAAAAAAAAAAATAGCAGGTCTTAAATTTAGGTATTTAATCCATTTTGATTTGTTTTCATATGGTGGGACACAGGGGTTTCCAGTTGGAAAGCTTTTTCACAGTAAAGGAAACAATCGAAAAAATGAAGAAACAACCTACAAAATGAGAGAAGATATTTGCAAACTATTTATCCAACAAGGGATTGATAATTTGACTGTATAAGAAAATTGAATGACTCAATAATAATAAATAATCCAATTAAAATGGGCAAAATAATTGAATAGATATTTCTCATAACAAGATGTACAAAGGGACAACCAGTATATAAAAAATGCTCAACATCACTAATCATCTTGGAAATGCAAATCAAAACTACAATGAGGTATCATCTCAACCTGGTTAAATTGGCTATCATCAAAAAGATAGAAAATAACAAAAGATAGAAAGAACACTTGTACACTGTTAGTGGGAATATAAATTAGTACAGTGACCATGGAAAACAGTATGGAGGTTCACCAGGAAACTGAAAATACAACTACCATATGATCCAGCAATTCCACTCCTAGATAGAAAATCAGTATATCAAAGACATACCTGCCTTCCCACGTGTATTGCAGCACTATTCACAAAAACCAAGATAGGGAGTCAACCTAAGTGTCCATCAATGGATGACTGGATAAAAATGTATAGTATATATACATATAATAGAATACTATGCAGCCTTGAAAAAGAAACAAATCCTGTAATTTGAAGCAATATCAATGAAACTAGACAACATTATATTAAGTGACATAATCAGAGCATAGAAAGACAAAACTCACGTGTTTTCATTCATAGGTGGGAGCTAAAATATTTGATCTCATGAAGGCAGTGTGTAGAATGGTGGTTACCAGAGCTGGAAACAGTAGTGGGGAGGGGTGGATCAAGGAGTTGGTTGATGGGTACAAAAATACTATTAGATAGAAGAAATAAGTTCTCATGTTTGATAGAACAATAGGGTGACCACCATCAACAATAATTTATTGTATAATTCAAAATAGAGAAGAAGATTTAGCATGCTCCTAATACAAAGGAATGATAAATGTTTGAGATGAATATCACGATTACCCAGATTTAATTATTGCACATTGTATGTTTGTATCAAAATATCACATGTACCCATAACTATGTACAAATATTATGTGTGTATAAAAATTAACCATAGAAAAATTATAAGGAGAAAAATTGGTGACAATTTAAAATAAATTCAAAAATAGTAATACATTGAATACAGGCAATGAAAGATAGAATATTATCAAATATAGCACCACAATCCCTACAGCAAATATTTTATGAATATTTAATGTGAATTTTCATTAATTAGTACAACTTCCAACAGTATTACTACTATGTTCTGTATTTCAGTTTTAGTTACCAATTTATGTCTCTGTAGGAAACTGGACAATCTATGTATTATTCATCATTTTGATAATATATTTTATATACAATATATGAGGAAAGTAAAGAAATGGGTACTGATATTCATTTTTTCTACTATATACCATGGAGTCGGTTAAGTGTTTTAAATGAATATCAAGACCATATGAGGTAAGTGCATTCATCTACTTTAAGGAAGGATAAAAGCTTGGTTTAAAGGGAATGTTAATAAAATCTATTTTACTCCAAATTCAGTTGTGCTTTCTTGTCACTGTACACTCACAGTGTCTGCATCTACCGCTCTATTTCAGTCATCAATGATTCATGCAAGAGGAATGGATATGTCACTATCGGGAGCAGAAATGACTCAGAAAGAAATAAATGAGAGGACAAAGATCAAAGTTATTGAGAGAAAAAATAAAAATCTCCCCAGGAGGTTGTTTGCTGTCACTAGTAGAAAAAGACCCAACTACATTCCTCTTTTACCCTGAATCTACCTGTATTTTCAGCTACACAGTGAAAGCTTGTAATCTGCAACTCTGTTTTGTGCTATACAGCTGAGAAATATGCTGCTGAAAAGTAACAACCTTCTTTTTTCTATATAAGGTCACTTTCGATAATTGACATCAGCAGAATGCTCCAAAAACACTAAGGGGAATGGTTATATAACTTGAACATTGCAGCAAAGACATATATAAAATATGCAACATAAATAGGGAAAACATTTCAGCCTCAAGTCACCCAGTGTATCTTTACTTTAACAGCTCAGAAGATAGCTGGAGATTTTTTTAAAAAGGAACTAAAAATGATGTTTAATTGCTGTGGCTGGAAGCTACATGAGAATTATCTGTGCTTGTCAGAGACACAATCCTCTTCAATGTTTCAACTGTATAGGCCCATTCTGAATAGATGATTCAATCTTGCTTTATAATTTAAGATATTATGCTTAGGGTTTGTGAAAAAAAATGTTTTGGCGCATTGAAGAAGCGTGATCTTCATACCCCTAATGAGAAATGAATCAAGTGTTACTGCTATCGATCACCTTGCTTACTAAGGTAGTGGCGTTGCATGACATATCACCCTGGAAAAAGAGTACTGTGCAAGATTGTCTATCAATGAGCTTCGTTCCATCTGCCTCTATTCTTTCCTTTTCAGATATCTGAATGTAAGAGAAAATTCACTAGCAAAGTCTTAAAAAATTTAGTGGAAGTAATATCTAATTTTCCCTTAAAAAATCACTTTCTGTAGAATGTATAAGAAAATTGCTTATATATTGTTTGATTTCTGTCTTTTGATATTATGAAACTGTAGCACATTGCCACGTGAAATAAATTAACATAGGAAAGTAATACCTCTGGCAACAGGCTATTGCTTTTCAAAAACTTGATGTTTATGTCAAAGTGGTAATTCAAATGTGTGTATAATAGAAAGTACACTTATCTAACTGTATTTTGGAACTATGACCAGATAGAGTCCTAGGAATTAATTAATTAATATTTCTTAAAAATTTGATTGACTTAATAATATGATTTGAAGTAAATGAATTATTTAAGTATAATCCAAGAAATTAAAAGGACACAAATAGTTTGGGTTATAATTAGTCTCAGTGAAAGCAGGACATTTCAAGTGTGAGAACAAAGTGATAATAAATAAAATGATTAAATATGATAAGAAAATACCTTAAAATTCCACATAATTTAAACAAAATTGAAAGTCAGAATGTTAAAATTCACACATAGTGTACTTTCAAACATCATTAATTAAAAAAACAGTCCAGATATAAAAAGGACTTAAGTAGGCAATTTTCAAAAGTTGACATAAAAATATAATCAGTAATTATCCATTCATCCACTTCTGTCAGTTCAGCTATTAAGCCACTTGCTCAGCAAACGTCTACTGAGTCTCTAGTATGTTTCAGGAAATAAGCACAGAAACACATTTATCCTCATTTGTAATGACTGAAATAAAAATTTTAAGTAAAATAATGCAGCATATTATAATACATTATTATAAAATGAAAATGCAATGAAACCCGAATAAGCTGAAACATGAAACCAGGCTTCATTTAAGAGAGAGCACATGGACATTTTCACAAAAATAATTTCATAGAAATCTACATTGCTACAACATTTCTTCAGAAAAGGGAAATCACCACATTGTGTTTCATCTTAAAAAACCAAGTGTTCAGCTTAATTTATAGAAGGTGTACAATAGATTTCCATAGCCCAGCATTACTCTGTCACGTTGTCACTTTTTCTGCGTTACCTCTGGATATTGTTTTAACATGACGATAAATGGTTCTTGGGCAAAAAACAATTAAGATACCATTGATTTTTACCAATCAAGTTAAGTCATTATTTCTCATGGGATGCATCAGGTCATTTGGAACATTCTTCTTGATGGCTCCATCTCAGTCTAGAATCTCAGGCATTTGAGAGGTAATTCTAAATTAGTCAAATAATATTTCTCTTGTTAAATAAATTATTAACTTGGCTCCCTAATAGGAAAAAAAATCCCCCCTTAATTCCAATTACCCCCTTTAAACAAACACATTAATAAACCTATTTTATAAGTGAAAAGGTTGAACCATTATTATTTGTTCAGCTTAGGCAAGATCTGAATACATTTCCATTTATATAAATCCTTAAGCAGAAATTTTAATGACTATAGTTAAATTCCTATTTATACCTCTATTGCCAGGACAAATGATTGTGTTTTATACGTGATCCTGCATTTAATTAACAACCATTTTCTTAATTATGTGTATTTGCATATGAGAATATTTGCTGAGATGCATCTCAACATGAAATATGTTATTTTTGCAATTTTAAAATATAAAGCAGCTTACAAATCAACTTAAGGTTATTAATTTTCCCTAGCATAATTAATACTTATTAAAAGTAAGTAGTGATCAAAATAAGTTATAAAGTGAAATACATTTTTTAATTTGTTTGTTCCAAGAAACAAACTTGAGATTCATTAAGCAAGAAAAAAAAAAACATAAGAAGTTTACCAAGTTAAATATAAGAGAGTATTCTGACCACCAAAAATTTGTGGTCAGAAATGAGGAACCTGGTCTTGATTGCAGAAAGCCACTCTTTTAGGCTCCTTCTTCTGCAGTCTGGTGCCAAAATTTCATTCTCAGTAGTCTGAACTTTTTTTTCTCTCTCTCTTTGAAACAGAGTCTCACTCTGTCACCCAGGCTGGAGTGTAGTGGCACAATCTTGGCTCACTGCCACCTCTGCCTCCTGGGTTCAAGCAATTCTCCTGCCTCAACCTCCTGAGTAGCTGGGATTACAGATGGGTGCCACCACTCCTGGCTTTTTTGTTTGTTTGGTTGGTGTTTTTTTTTTTTTTTTTTTTTTTTTGTATTTTTAGTAGAGACGGGGTTTCACCATGTTGGTCAGGCTGGTCTTGAACTCCTGTCCTTGTGATTGGCCTGCCTCCGCCTCCCAAAGTGCTGGGATTACAAGCATGAGCCACCGCACCCGGCCAGTAGTCTGGACTTTTCACATGGTGAAAAACTACGTGCTACATTTAAATAATCATGCTTCAAAAAGATATTCAGAAGAAACTGGTATCTCTCCCAATTTCAAACCACTAGAACGTGAATCACTATTCCTGTTTTCAACAGGTATCCCCTCCTGTTATCATAAGCCATAGCCAGAGAGTGGGGCAGACCAAGGAGTACAAACATGGTTGTTTTCACCCAGTCTTGATAGAGGGCAGTCCTCAGATCAGGAGTGATTATTTCAGCAGATCATCCACTGCCAAGTGTTTTGTTTGGTGTCTACTGTATGCTTACAGTCAGAGAAAATTGGAAGTATGTGTAACAAATGTTAATATTGCTTTATGAAACATTTGTTTTCCCTCTCTGACTCCCACTTTCCTTTCATAGTGATTTGAAAGTGCTAAGTATGGGGGCGACAAAAAGCTGAAGATTTATTTATTTATTTTTAAGTACAAGGCATTTTGGTTGAATTTTAGCTTTGCTTTCATTATGTCATCTACATGATCAAACGTGGCATTAATTCTCAATGAGAGTAGAGTCGAGAGGACTAAAGGGAGGCTGGGGGAAAACGGCGAAGAAAATCTATAAGCCAGTTTGGCACCACCTATTGAATGGCTTCAACCTGGCTGATATGTACGTCTCAGGTTCTAAATTTGTTTTATTATTATTATTATTTCAATTGATTTTGGGGGAAATAGGTGGTGTTTTGTTACACCAATAAGGTTTTTAGTGGTGATTTCTGAGATTTTGGTGCACTCATCACTCGAACAATGTACATGGTACGCAATACGTAGTCTTTTATCTCTCACCCTGCTCCCACCCTTCCCTCAAAGACCCTAAAGTCTGTTGTATTGTTTCTATGCCTTTGCATCCTCATAGTTTAGCTCCCACTTAATAAGGTTCTAAATTTTAATCCTGTTTTGGGCATGAATGGTGCATATTTAAAATGCCCAAGAAATATCTATATTTCCTTCTAACTAAAGGTCCTTAAAATTAACCAGGAAGACCATTGGCTAAGTGAATAATTAATCATGCCTTTGGAGACTTTTTATTCTCATCATTATGAGACTTTCTATGCCCAATCATTAAATTGTAAAAATTTGGAGACTTTTTATGCTCAGTCATTAAACTGTAGCATAACAATATTTGTGGAGAGCAGAGGTCAGTAATTCTTTCACTGTATGTTTTTGTTGTTGTTGTTCTCATTTTTCTCCCTTACACGTACATTCTTATCATGCCGGTGTTGTTTTTTTTCCTTTAAACCCCATTAGGAAAAAAGGAGCTTAATACCACAATAAACAGCACAAAACAAGGGCTAAAAAAAATGTGTCTTCTCAGCTTTATTTTTAAGACACAAGCAAGTATTTTAGTTACTTCTTAATCAGTTTCACATTGACGTAGCCAACTGCTGACAGTGAGAACCAATCTGTTTGGGGCTAGTGTTGACATATTTATAAATATACCTGCCTAAATTAGAAAGAGATTGATGCTCCCACACAATTTGTACCTTATTCGTGTATGCTTTTTTAAAGTGAGCAAATATATTTGCTTTTCTGTTTACTTTTGAGATTGTAAAACTACTTTTTTCTATGCTGTGTGAATAGATGACCTATTTATATATAGTCATAGCTAAATAATGTTTGCATCTATGTGTCCCTTCCATCCACTGGTTATGAAGTTCTGGCGTTTTAGCCTAATAATCTATAGGTCTGATGTTCAGATTGTTTTAAAATAAAATCAAGGATCTACTGCTACATGACATTTTTGTAGAAGGCTTAAAAATGTAAACGCTATGCAGCATTTATGTTTGATCTACATATCATACTCAAATGGACAGGCTTGTGTGAAAAAATCTCAAATAGCTTAGTGCAACCTACAAATTCAGCTCTTCCTCTGCCCTCTTTCCTTTTTCCCCCTCGTGTTTCCTTCCACTGTTCCTCATGCTCAACTTATTTTTTGTCTTTCTTCATAGTCTGTGTTTAAATCAAAATGTAGTAACTGTTTTTGAATCCAAATTTCTAGTCTAATAATTTGACCATGTGAAAAATATATTGATCTCCCTTTGGCTTATTAGTCTACAAGATTAACCTTTAGAATTTTTCACTAGTTTAAGAATATTACAAGTATGCTTAAAGCTTGTGTATCAGAAAAAAATGAGACCCTGGAAGACTAGCTAAATGAAGCAAAGATTAACAAACGAATGATTTTGATTTTAGTCGGTTGTACATTTTTAGCACTCCGCAAAACTTTACTTTCTTGTAATTTTATAATAGAATCACAACATTCTCACAGTAATGAAATTTCAATATTTTATAATTCTGAAACCAAAATGAATATTCATAGACTAAACAATATAGAGATTAATTTTGATTATTGATATATTAAATGCATGATAAGAGTAATTTTGTTATTTGGCTAACATTATAGGTTTTATTTTCTCTCGTAAATACTGAAAGCTTAAAAATGTAAAGGACGTAACAGCAAATAGTTCAAATGAAAAAAAATTATAGCAAAGCCCCTATTTTAGTTGCATAGCAACTTACAAAAGTAATAAAAAGAGAAAGTAAAGTTTTTGAAATCACAAGTTTTTAGAGCAAGACAGGAGACGTGCAAAAGAAAAATGCCATCTTTTCAGATACATTAAAATGTCAAGATAACACAATTTGAGAACATGGAATACTTACATAAACCTGTAATACATATTCGATAGACAATAAGTCCAATAGTCATATTTCATTCATTTGAACATGAATTAAAAATGTAGAATTTCAGTTTATAGGAGGAAATGTAAATGTTTCTAAATGTTATAATATACCAAGTATAACCAATCAAATAGATACAATGACAATAAAGAGAAAATTCAATAATGCCAGATATGTTACTTTTACTTTGTTTTATTTTATTATTTTTATTGTTCTCTCCCTGCCCCCCAGATCTAAAGGTATAGTATTCACTGGTATGAGGGAAAATGATGATTTAGTATCAATAAAATCTTTACAAAATATCAATGATGACTTTTTAAAAATATGTGCAATGATTGTCAATAAGCATAAATGTATGTTGCAAGTTTTCAACAAATCTAACTCAAGGACCTATTTAGACAGGTATATTTATTTATAGAAATTTGAAAGAAAAAAGTTTATTTTTTAAAACATGGCACACTAATGTTATAGATTTTCTGAATAATAAGCATTGTGACTCTTCTAATATGTAGAAGACATTATTATATGAGAATAACTGCTGTTTTAATGATTTATGTTGAAGACATAAAAATAAAATGTAAGTTTTTATTAGAGATCACTGAGGTAGGCAAGATTAAATTTACAAATTTAAGTTTGAGTTGTTTTTTTAACAAGATATAAAATGGAATAATAAACTCAATCAATTACATCAAAGACTCAGAATAAAACATTGAAGTTAAAATGACAACAAATATAAATTACTTTGGAATAGATTAGAAAAGAAAATCACAGCACAATTTAGTATAAATTGTTAGAAATGATGTTAGAAATCATCTAAACACAGTACAGAAATCAGACATGAAATATTCTCCAAAGACATTCTAGTGATGGGTAGTGATAAAAGTGTTTCAAGATGCAGACAAGGTAAAAAATGAAGCCATTTCATAAAGAATAAAATAATAATTGGCCAGTATTTAATATGATGAGTGTTTTCTAACTTGACATTTTTCAAGGGCAAATAAAGAGATAGATTGGAATTTTGTTAGAAATTTGGATGCATAGAGGAAATACATTTGACAGACAAGGTAGTTGTGATAACCATAATGGGCAGTAGAGTTGAAAAAGAAAACAGGGTGGTTTGATAAGCAGGTATGTTTAATGTTATTGACTAATCATTCTTGGTCACCTGAGGACTAAAATGATGGACAATCTCTCTCCAAAAGTAGTCTTACTTGATCTGCATAAGTGGAAAATCTTTAGGTATTTTTAACAGGCAATCACATGACATTAACCAATTGTTTGTTTTGTTTTGTTTTGATGGGACCTTGCTCTGTTACACAGACTGGAGTGCAGTGGTGCAATCATAGATTACTGTAAACTCGAATTCCTGGGGCTCAAGAAGTCCTCTGGCCTCAGCCTCCTAAATAGTTGGAACTAAATGTGCATACCACAATGACCATCTAATTATTTTTTAATTATTATTATGAATTTTTGTTTGTTTGTTTGTTTGTTTTTAGAGAATAGGGCTTGCTATGTTGCCCAGGCTAATCTCAAACTCTGTAGCTTTAAGTGATGTTTCCACCTTATCCACTCAAAATGCTGGGATTACAGGTGAGAGCTACCATGCCCAGCCATCAGTTCTTAAATTCAGACTCAAAGCCTCTTTAATGAAGAATACAGTAATTTGAAGAATAATCCTGCTATGATGCTGAAATTTGTATTTAAGTGTTCCCTTTGGTCTTTCCCCAGTGATCTGAAATCATTTACTAGTACAACTATGCACTGGGAAAAGGGAAACATAATTTTATGGAACTGTGGGCAGTGGTTTAAAATTAACACTAATTCTTGAAACTTCAAAAGTCATTGGAATTAACCAATTAGAAAACTGCCAAAGTCAGAAGATTAATTGAATTTTGGTTGTGGTTTGTCTCTGAGTAAACTCATTAGTCTCCATGTCTTCTCTGTGTTTGTTTTTCCAGTTATGGAATGCAAAGTTATAACAGACATACTCAGACCCAAACACAACCTTCACGTTGTTTCCCTAACTTGTGAAGTGAGGATTATTGTTACATGAAAGACCAAGTAGCAACCCCTAGAATTGCCTGTATCTACCAATATAGTAAATCAAAACTAATGTCCACTTTTTGGAGATATTAAAGTGTTAAGTACCACTGTAAATAATATTTAGTAGTGGTAAATCACCTTGCATGTTGAAGTTTTGTAGTTTCAAATTTAACATTTATGCACTGGACAAACTTGTGTACGTTTTTTATATGGTGTGAGGTATGGGTCATTTTTTGCATATATGTACCTAATTTTCCAACATAATGTGTTAAAATACTGTTCTTTCTCTACTGAATGACTTTGTTCTTTGCCAAATATCAGTTTGTCAAAAATCAAAATATATATGTATATCTATTTCTGTACTCTCTATTTTGTTATTTTGATCTAGTTGTCTTATTTGGATGCCAATATCATACTGCTTCTAGAGTATCCTTTTTAAATAGGCTTGAAGTCAGATGGTGTAAGTCCTCTAAATTTGTTCTTTTTGATATTATTTTGGTTAACATAGGTCTTTTACAATTTCATATGAATTTTAGAATCAGCTTGTCAATTTCTACAAAACATTGAGTGCATATGGACACCAAGAAGGGAACAATAGATACCAAGGGCCTACGTGAGGGCAGAGGGTGGAAGGAGAGTGACGGTCAAAAAACTACCTATCAGGTACTCTGCTTATTACTAGGGTGATAAAATAAACTGTATCCCAAAGCTCTGTGATATTCAATTTACCTATATGTACCCTGGAACCTAAAATAAAGGTTAAAAAAAGTTCAATGATAATGTTCCTTAAAGTGGATTTTTTATGTTTATTGTGTTTAGGTTTCACTCGGCTTCTTGAACTTGAAAGTTCATGTTTATTTACAAATCTACGAAGTCTTCAGATGTATTCTCTTCTAGTAGTTTTTAGGACTGAAAATATTAGATCTCTTCTTATTGTTCCACAGGTAGCTTAAACTGAGTTCATTTTTTTCCTACCAATTATCTCTGTTTTCATATTAGATGCTTTCTATTGTTCTTCCCTTGTATTTACTGATATTTTTTGTTCTGTACCCTCATGTGTTCAAGTCAATCCTCTGAACCTTTTATTTTGGTTATTGCATTTTGCAGTTGTATTCAATATTCAAAATACAATATTATTGTATTTTGTACTTCAGCTTAGTACTCCTTTATATCTTGTTAGTTTGCTGACATTCTCTTTCTTCAGCTGAAGATTTTTTTCATTTGTTTCATTTGTGTTAATTATTGTTTCTTAAAGCATTTTTCATAATGCCTGCTTTAAAACCTTTGACTGGATAATTCTAACACAGCTTTTATCTCAGTGCTAGAATTTACTAATTGTCTTTTGTCATTCACTTTGAAAACTTATTGGTTCTTGATTTGATAAATGATTTTGAATTTTAACCTGGAACCTTTTAGTATTATGTGTCTCAAGATTTTACTTGAAATTTCTGTGTTCATAGATTTTGTCTAAAACCACTTTGGCACAAGGGGAGTGTGCCTTATTACTGCCAGATGGAAGTGGAATTCTAGGTTTTCTACTTGGCCTACCTTGACATCTGATATTGGGGAAACTTTGTATTACTGCTATGCAGGGATTGTAGTTGCGACTCACCATGGAGTCTTCATTGACACTGTGATAGTGTGGCCTCTTTACCTTTGGGTTACATGAAAGTCCTGACCCTTCACTAGGTTGCCTATGGCACACCACCATGGTGGGAGAGACATAGGCACCTAATTCTTGCGAATAGTTGGAGATCTGAGTTACTCCCATGTTCTTTACGGATGCTGGAGTGTCGAGGAGAGATCATTACAGACTTTTTGAGATTCCAGTCCTGTTCCTTGCTTTCTAATTGGCCTTCTCTGACACCTGTCATGTGGGAGATTTGCGATACCTTGCAAAGATGGTTGGATGCTCCCTACTCAGCGTTTGTTGGTAAGAATGTGGCCACACAATTATTTTATGAGATTTGACTGGTAGAGAAGTGATTGCTTAAAATTGTCATGTCTTACTGGAACTTCTCTTTTTTGATCATTGGTAAGAGAGAGCAAGTTTTTATTTGGGCTTTTTTTTTTCTTTTCTTTCTTTTTCTTTTTAGTCTTCAATCATGAGCATTTCTGGGCTTTTGACTTCTTCAGCTCCAAATGTGGTATACACCTGGGCAACTCATCACCATGTCAACCTTCAGACCTTGGAGTTTGTACAGGGTTGTCTCCTTCTATCTTTTAGAATCTTGTTTATTTTATGTATAATATTCTGGATTTTCAGTTGCATTTAGTGAGAAGATTAGGAAAAATGCATACACTTCATCTTCCTTAAGGTGGAAATCAGTAAATTATTTTTAATGGACTTTATTTTATATAACAGTTCTAGATTTACAGAAAAATTGAGAACATAGTACAGATAATTCATATTTAGAGTAATATTTTAAACTATTTCCCCTCTCATTAACACCTTACATTAATATTAGTATAGTGTATTTCTCAAAATTAATGTGTCAATATTAATATATTATTAGTAACTAAGTTCATAGTTTATTGAAATTTTATTAGTTTTAAGTAAGACCTTTTTCTGTTTTAGAATCTCGTCTAGGATTCTATATTAATTTGCATCATCATGTCTCCCTAGATTCCCCTTGGCTATGACAATTTTTTAGTCTTTTCTTGTTTTTAATTACCTTGATAGCCTTATGGGATATTGGTCAAGTATTTTGTAGGGTGCACCTCTATTGAAATTTTTCTGGCATTTTCTCATGGTTAGACTCGTGCTCAGGGTTTTTGGGAGAAAGACCATAAAGGTAAAGTGAGGTTTTCAGCACATCATATCAAGGATATGTGCTACTAATATGATTTATCACTGTAGATGTTGATCTAGATTGCCCAAAGTGTGACTTGTCTGAAGTAGGGTTTGCCAGAGTTCTCTAAAGTTAGGCTTTTGACCACTTTTCCATAATGCGCTTTTGGAAAAAAGTCAGTGGGCACAGTTCATACATAAAGAGTCTGAATTTATATTCTCCCTGCCTAAGGGCAGAATATCTACATACATTATTTGAAATTATTCTGCATCAGAGATTTGTCTCTTTCCCTCACTGGTTTATGTATTTAAATATGTATTTATATAATTATGTTCTACTTTCAGCCATAATCCCTACCTTACTAATTTTTCTGTTCTTTCTTTGGCCACTGGGAGCCCCTTCAATGGCCTCTGTGGCCAGGTGCGGTGGCTCACCCCTGTAATTCCAGCACTTTGGGAGGCCAAGGCAGGGAGATCACAAGGTCAGGAGATCGAGACCATCCTGGCTAACATGGTGAAACCCTGTCTCTACTAAAAATACAAAACATTAGCCGGGTGTGGTGGCAGGCACCTGTAGTCCCAGCTACTCGAGGGGTTGAGGCAGGAGAATGGCGTGAACCCGGGAGGTGGAGCTTGCAGTGAGCTGAGATCACGCCACTGCACTCTAGCCTGGGCAACAGAGCAAAACTCCGTCTCAAAAAAAAAAAAAAAAAAAAAAGGCCTCTGTGTCACTTTGAGATATATGTATCTGTAAGGTGTTTTGGGGTCAATGTTTTTTAAGTCTCTTCATCATTGAGACTTTCTTTCACTCTATTTAACATGGCTATTCCTTACATTTTGCATTTTGATAATCATATTTTTTTTATAATTTCTCTTCAATTTTATTCAATATTGTGCTTTTCATGAAATTGTATAATTGTTGAGTTTTATATAGATTTGTATTTGTATTGTTTTAAAAGATTTTTATTTTATTAGTTTTTTTTTTTTTTTTTTTTTTAAAGGCACAGGATCTCACTCTGTTGCCCAGGATGGAGTGCAATGACACTATCAGAGTGCACTGAAGCCTTAAACTACTAGGCTTAAGTGATCCTCCTGTCTCAGCCTCTGAATAAATGGGATTACAGGCTTGTGCCACTGTGCCCAGCTATTTTTGTATTTTTAAACATGCTCATGTTATACTTATTCTAAATTGTTCAATGAATGTTAATTCTTTGGGGTTTTGTTCTAGCTTTTTTGGTAGGTTCATTTCTTGACATTGTTTTTCATTTTTTAAGGTAATCTTATCATAATCAGATGTCATTTTATTCATTTATTGTTCCTTCTCTCAGTTGTAGATGTGTTTCTGATGGCAGCAGTGGCCTGTCTGGAATGGCTGCTGCAAAGATACCAGTTGCAGCAAGGGAGGTGTGGCTGGGGCTGCAGGCTCAGTGGTTCCCCGGGGGAGCCAGGAGCAGGTGGGGGCCCGCCCTCTTCTGAGTTAGTGGAAAGGGGAGCCCCACGCTCCTGGGTGCAGCTGCTGCCACCCAGCCACAGCTGCAGATCTAGGCATCTCTCAGAGGCCCAGGAAACCCTTTGCCCCTACAGGCTTGAAAGTGCCTGCTCCTGCGACCTGACCTCTACCCACTCTCAGCACTGCTCTGAATTTGCGGCAAAGTCATGGCCAAACCCAAGCATTGTCACAACCTCGCTATGCGTGCATATGCTCAGGGTGGCACTGACAGCAGCCGCCTGCTGTGTCTGCCCCCTCCAAACTTTGGATGACAATGATCATGAGAAGGAGGCCAAGGGGGAGCTGAGGGCAGCTTGGTGTAGGCCTTCAGGCACTCCTTGGCATGAACAACCTGGAGACTGTGGACAGGATATTGATGGCAGCAGGAGGCAGACAGGCTCCTGGGACAAAAGGGGTAGGTCCCCAGTGAAATCCCACCTTCAGGCCAGAATGGCCTGAAGCCTGAGGAACAGACTGCCAGTTCTGTGGACAGGAGTGACAACTTATGGTACATTTTCCAGGCCTGTCCATGGCTGCCCATGGACCAATCAGCATGCACTTCCTCTCTTCTGAAGCCTGTAACAACCCCAGACTCAGCCAGACTTGGGCAGATATTGGGATGACCTGCCTGCAGAAAGGAGATACCCACTGTGGGTTTCCCTAAGCCGGGTGCTGAGCAGATGTTGAAATGACCTGCCTGCAGACAAGAACTATCCACTGAGTGTCTCCTCTCAGCTGAGAGCTGAGCAGAAGTCAGGACAACCTGCCTACAGTAAGGAGCTACCCACTGTGGGTCTCCTCTCCCCTGAAAGCTGTTTACTCATTGGGATGATTTGTCTGCAGGTAGGAGCTACCACTCTGGTCTTGTTTCCACTGAGATTTGCAGATGTCAGGATGTCCTGCTTGTGGAAAGGAGCTACCCACTTTGGGTCTCCTGAGAGCTATATTGTAACTGAATAAAAGCATCTCTTCACCTTGCTCACCCTCTGGTTGTTTGTGTACCTCATTCTTCTTGGATGAGGGGCAAAAACTTAGGAACTGCCAAATGGCAGAACTGAAAGAGCTGTAACACAAACTTGACTAAAACACACCCCCATCCTCTCTACATTGCTGGCAACTAGAAGGAGAGAAGAGAGAAGAGCTGCAGTTCTTTGGAGAGCCCAGACCTGGGAGCTCCCCAGTCTGGGGATGTGACACCCTCTTTGGAGCTCTGCAGTTCCTGGCATCTCCAAGTTTTTGGGCACAACCATATTCCCTTGTGAGAGCAGTGGAAGCTGCTTGCAGTACATCTGGTCCAACTACAGCCTCACAGGGAGCCAGTGCCCATGCAGGAACCTAGAGCTGCCCACCTAGCCACAGCCAGCATGCCTGGCTGTGCCCAGCGACTGGATCCTGTGTTCATTTGCTCATGCACCCCTCCCTGCTCTGCACCTGGCTTGCCCTTAGCAGGTGTGATATCCAGGCTTGTAGCATGAGTTGAGTGCAGCCTGCCAGGCCAAGCGGGCAGAACAAGCCCAGCGAGCCTCAGCGAAATGTGGGTAAAGGTGCCATCATCCACAAATGTTTCCGGCTGGCAAAGTGACACCACAAGAATCTCATGATATTTCTACAAGTTGGTATTTTGCTTGTTCTGCCAGAGTCCAATATATTTCCCACGTTCAGAATCAATTTTTACAGTAAATCTTTTATGTAAATTCTTATACTTGAGTGTGTGATAAAAATGTTTATCTGTGGTTATAGAATCCATATCGATTTCATATTACAGGTTTCAGTTTCCTTGAAAAAAGTAAGTTATTAAAACTTAAAGTCTTAAAGCCATAGACAGATGACAAACATCATTTCACATTTCTAGCTAAGGTTAGGAAGGATGCAGGGCGGTTTGCTAGTTTATTTTTAAGGTGCAAGACAGCACTTAAAATTTGACGCTTTTATTGAGAAATGTCAATTCCCAATTCCTTTAGCGGGGGACACAAAGCCATCCATCATCTCAGTCAGTCAGATTCCATAAACGGTAACCAGGTTCATAGCATACGTGCTCTTCCCAGGATTTCAGCCTGCTCTTCCCTCGATGGTTTTCGTTTGTTCTCTATTTCTAGCATTTGGTGGTACTTCACTTCCTTTATTTCTAACTGTAATACAGAATCTCATTCCATTTTGTATATCCGACCTCTAACATCTTCCGAGTCCAAGACCTCCCTACACACCTCTTGTCTCACATCTCAGCAAGATGATTTGAAAGTCCACAGTCTCTCTCCCTTGGCTCTGGTGGAAAGTTCAAACCATGCATAATTCAGTCATGCCTGTAAGAACTGTAACCGCATGACCACTCCAAACACTCTGAAACTCAATCCATTTTCCCCTCTTTTCTCTAGTAAGTCATTTTTGGACCTCAGTAAAAGCTTGCCTTTCTTTCCCAAGAAAACTGTACAGTGTGAGTAATTAATATTCTATATCCTCTCGATGCTTGAGTAACATTATCAATATGAATATCGAAAGCATATTTTGGGTGAAGATTTTATCCTTCCTTTGATATGGCAGCCACAAGACACTAACCCACCTGGATTAGAAATAATTTTAGGGACAATAGCTTAGGAAAACTTTTTTTTCTTTTTTTAATTGTACTTTAAGTTCTAGGGTACATGTGCACAATGTGCAGGTTTGTTACATATGCATACATGTAATGTATGTGTGCTGCACCCATCAACTCATCAGCACCCATCAACTCATAATTTACATCAGGTATATCCCCCAATGCCATCCCTCCTCCCTGCCCCCTCCCCATAATAGGCCCCAGTGTGTGATGTTCCCCTTCCCATGTCCAAGTGATCTCATTGTTCAGTTCCCACCTATAAGTGAGAACATGCGGTGTTTGGTTTTCTGTTCTTGTGATAGTTTGCTGAGAATGATGGTTTCCAGCTGCATCCATGTCCCCACAAAGGACACAAACTCATCCTTTTTTATGGCTGCATAGAATTCCATGGTGTATATGTGCCACATTTTCTTAATCCAGTCTGTCACTGATGGACATTTGGGTTGATTCCAAGTCTTTGCTATTGTGAATAGTGATGCAGTAAACATACGTGTGCATGTGTCTTTATAGCAGCATGACTTATAATCCTTTGGGTATATCCCCAGTAATGGGATGGCTGGGTCAAATGGTATTTCTAGTTCTAGATCCTTGAAGAATCGCCACACTGTCTTCCACAATGGTTGAACTAGTTTACAGTCCCGCCAACAGTGTAAAAGTGTTGCTTAGGAATAATTTGGAAATGAATTCATATTGTGATAGGGACCCACAAGCTATTCTACTATGTTGTTGAAAGTCAGTATATAAATAGTTTTAATTCTGGTAGTTATCTTGGACAGGAAAAACGAACAATAAGCTCTATTGCATTTCATCTATTATGTTGACAAATGAAAAAATAACAAACAAGATAATATGGAGTACAGTTAACACTGTAAAATGGTACTTTCCTAGACTGCTCATGGGAGGCAGCCTACTTATTAATACCTGGCAGGAGACTTTACATGGAGAAACACAGAAAAGATAGGGCAGAAAAGACCACCAGCTACTCAGGGGAAGGGAGAAACTAGGCCACAGGATATTTTTAAATATATCTTTAGCTTTGAAAATGTAAATAAGAAGTGGATAAAAAGCAAAGAAACAATTTTTAGACATATTCTAAAAGTGTATGTTATAATTGAGTCTAATGTTGCATGACGTAACACTGTGATTTTAAACCTCCCACCGGCCACAGCCCCTCCCCACCCACATACATACAGAGAGAGGGATCGTACTATTTTTTTTTTTTTAAAGAGAATCAGCTCTGAAAGAACATACACGAGTGCAAAGAATAAACCTCAGTAACCACTATCTTGTACTTTAGACTTTGAATTATAATTTACAGGCAGATCAAGGCAACCAAAGTATATTCAGACCCTGTAAAAATGTCACTCCACAGTGCCACACCATTTTCATTCTGTTCACTGTAATTTCATAGAGTGAGGCTAGTGAAGGAAGATTTTCTGTATTAATTTCCAAGTTTGTTAACAAGTTAGATCTGCATTTTCTTACTTTTAAGTGAGTTGTGTTATAAGTCAGTGTCTCTAGGAAATAGGCTGTGCTCCAGAGCCTTGCACGCAAAAAGTGTATTGCTTTCGGGAGTAACATCTACGGGAGAGCAGAACAACAGAATTGGGAAGAGGGATAATTAGAACTGTGTGTGGGTGCCACAAAGACTTCAGTTGATACCACTAGAGCGCTGGTGGCTCTGCAGGGTTATCCTGAATGGAAGGAAAGGACCAGGCCTTATACGAGTTCCTCAGCTCCAAACCACCTCCTTGTTTCTGTGTCGGCCAGTTATTGGATGTGGGCTGTGTCACCAAAAGGAAACACAACCTTGGTGAGGTGCCTGTCTAAAATTTATCATTTCCTCGGAGGGACTCAGCTGAGAGATTATAGTCCCAGCAGCTGGAGGAATGTGTACTTCAGTCCTGAAGGCAGTGAGAATTTCTGAACCACTTGAGCTTTCTGTGATACTTTAAGTTTGATAAATGGAAATTAGAAATATTTGGACTCATTCCAAGTTCAGTGTAAAAGCACTCGAGGCCTTATCAGTCTTGAAATACTCCTTGGACTTTGGCTAATCCTTATTGGGAAAAAGAAGAGGAGATAAAACAATTTTACAGCTGTGCAGATGCTGAAATGCCTGAAGAGTGATGAGAACAATGTACAAAGTTCCTCAAAATAAAGCCTTTTGTCAATTGAGTTCAAATCTTGAGACTGCTGAGAAAGGATACCTGACAGACAGTATCTGTGAATGAATTCTTAGAACAAGGTCACATAACAAGCGATGCACTTGTATATGTATTAGTGACATATGTATAGGAAGCATATAGAAATAAAAATGTTATATTTTGAAGGGAGAGGACAGCCAGTGGGGGAAATCTGTTAACAGAATAAATAGCCTCTTTTTTATTCACCTTAAAGAAAACTGGTCATACATTTTTGCTTCACAAAGAGAAGCATATCTAATATGCGGTTTATTACAATGTCAGGTAATTATAAAACACAAAAAATGCTAATTAGCCTTCTAGAGAATTGTTGCATGAAAGGAGTTTTTAAACAAGATTCGTGTGTGTGTGTGTGTGTGTGTTGCTTTTTCTTCTGTTTTAATTATAGTGTGCAATCAATAAATCAATAGAGACACATCTTTCCGGGCAACATTGTCACATGTCCTGTCCAGGAAATCAGTAATTTAAATTCTGAATCCCTTGACAATAAAAATTCTATATTAATGTGCAGGCTGATTCCCATGACCTCTTCACTGGAAAATATAAAATGTACTACTGTAATTTTACACTATCCAGTATAAAGAAACTAAGATTTTGTTTTTCATTTTCATTTCATTTCATTGTCTTGTTCTCAGAAATATCCAGTGACCTATACTTGATAGATCGTGTAAAATGAACACGTCAGACAGTAGAACATTAGAAAGCTGAATTAACATCAGCACATCTTAGTCATTGTTATACGGACAAAACAAATTGCATCCTGTCATGGCTGCCAAATGTTTTGGTAGAGATGGGATCATCCACTTCAGCAGATGTGTTTTCTGTCTGTACAAAGCAATTTAAGGTGGTGAAATAATTGTCACAAGATGTTTATATAACATAAGTGAATGTGAATGTGTTTAATAAAATGGTGCAAATCTCATTCATTCTAAATGTAATGGCACCTAAAAAATAAGCAATATACAACCTAATTTTACTTCTTCCAAGAAAATGCAAAAGAAAATAAATATAAGGGAAAGTTAATTAAAATATATATGCATTCATGTTTTACAATTTTGTTTTTGATTCAGTATTCATAATTTAACATATACATAATTTTTATTTTAATTCCAAGTTCAAAAGTAAGTTTTAATAAAAGAGAATAATTATAAAGAGGGATTTTAGAGTGTATCCCCTTTTGTTATTTAGCTGCTTTTATTTAAAAAAGAGAGCCTTGCTGCATATAAGAAGGCATTGCATCTAAGAATGACTACATTGAAAACAATCTTTGTGCTTTACGTCACATGTGAAATATATAATTTATTAATTGTTTCAAGAATACATCACTGGAAATGTATTATTTTGTAAATGTCCTTGTTGTTAGAGGTTCAAAAACAAAGTCACTGCCTCTACTAATGAGTATACACCTATATACATATCCATATTGAAATATTTTAGCCTACATTTACCTACAAACATACATTTTACATTCACATATGCACATCCACATGCTTTTCTTTTTACTTAACTCAATGGTCAGGTAAGCTTCCTACATGAAGTGAAATACCGGAAGGCACAGTAAGTTAAGCTTTGACAGATTTAAAGTGCTACTCCAATCATGTGTAAGTTTTTTTTTTTTTTTATACTTGAAGTTCTAGGGTACATGTGCATAACGTACAGGTTTGTTACATATGTATACTTGTGCCATGTTGGTGTGCTGCACCCATCAACTCGTCAGCACCCATCAACTCGTCATTTACATCAGCTATAACTACCAATGCAATCCCTCCCCCCTCCCCCCTCCCCATGATAGGCCCCGGTGTGTGATGTTCCCCTTCCCGAGTCCAAGTGATCTCATTGTTCAGTTCCCACCTATGAGTGAGAACATGTGGTGTTTGGTTTTCTGTTCTTGTGATAGTTTGCTAAGAATGACGGTTTCCAGCTGCATCCATGTCCCTACTAACTTCTACTACCCCCTCCCCAAGATTGTTTTATATAACATAAAACATTGTGTATTATCTATTTGTTGAATTCCTCTTAATCCTACCTGCCTTTGAATTTTCTGACCACTGGTCATTTTGGACTATGGTACTGATAGTCTTCCTCTGCTCACAAAACTTTGCCGTATACCTTCTTTGATATCACTGCGCAATCTTCATTTACAGAACTCCTGTTTTTTCATGACCTGACATCTATTCATTCCCGATGGCTAAAAGTCACAGTGGCATTCCCTTCTCAGGCCACAAGAGTAAGGTATGTGACCCAGACAAGTTGCTGTAAATAATAGTGACCTGCCTTTCCTAGACCATAGGAGTACATCATGTCTGTCAGATAGACAATGTATCCTCTTGGCCAAAGTATTGAACTTGGGATTAGATAAATTAACTGAGCATGTCCAATGAAAACCATTTAATGTGTTCAATTTATATTCTCTGAGAAGGATAAGACATTTTAAGCAGTTGAATGAGTAAGCCATTGTAATGTGACTTGGGATTGCAAATAGTTGCCATTTTCCCCAGGCATTCAGAATCTCTTAAAGAATGAAGTCAGGCCGGGTGCAGTGGCTCATGCCTGTAATCCCAGTACTTTGGGAGGCCAGAGTAGGAAGATCACGAGGTCAGGAGTTCAAGACCAGCCTGGCCAAGATGGTGAAACGCTGTCTCTACTAAAAATACAAAAATTAGCCGGGCATCGTGGCAGGCGCCTGTAATCCCAGCCACTTGGGAGGCTAAAGTAGAGAATTGCTTGAACCCGGAAGGCAGAGGTTGCAGTGAATCAAGATTGTGCCACTGCACTCCAGGCTGGGCAATAAAGCAAGATTCCGTTAAAAAAAAAAAAAAAAAAAAAAATATATATATATATATATATATATATATGAAGTCAGTAAACAGAGCCAAACAGATCTACAGGAAAAGATAGAGAAAGAACTGATACCTTCCTCTGAACCATTAAATCTAAGTATGAAGCTAGTCATGTTTATATTGTTTAATAATGCGGCACCCCCTTCAATTTTTTTTTCTTTTTTTCTTTTCTTTTTTTTTTTTTTTTTTTTTTGAGATGGAGCTGTGCTTTGTCGCCCAGGCGGAGTGCAGTGGCACGATCTTGGCTCACTGCAACCTCTGCCTCCCAGGTTCAAGCCTTTCTCCTGCCTCAGCCTCCCAAGTAGCTGGGAATACAGGCATCTGCCACCATGCCCAGCTAACATTTTTGTATTTTTGGTAGAGACAGGGTTTCACCATGTTACCCAGGATGGTCTGGGTCTGCTGACCTCCTGATCCGCCTGTCTCATCCTCCCTAAGTGCTGGGATTACAGGCGTGAGCCACCGCACCTGGCCTCCATCTATTCTTAACACAGCTTGAGTTGAGCTTTAATTATTTATGGTACTTAAGTGATTTTTAATGAATACACACTTCACATCAAGAAAACATTTCATGAGTAGGAAATAGGCTGAAATTTTTAAGAAATTGCTAAAGATACAGCAGACATTTACAGAACATCATGATCATGGTGTACTGACATGATCACAGTATCCAGTGAGGTGACAATTTATGGATGAGAGATCATAAGTTTAAGTAGAGAGAGTCTTCCAGTGTCTATTGAAGACTATGAGTTTTATAAAATGTAAGTCAGATTTTTATTTTTCTGTTCAAAATCTTCCATCATGAAGTAAAACTATGACTTTCTAGACTTTTATCCATCCTTCTTATGTGCTTTACTATACCTCCGACTTCATACTTTGTACCCCTCTCACTTTCTTACTCTGTTCCAGCCGTATTGACCTCCTTTCTGTGTGTATAACACAGTAGAAAGACTCATGCTTGGGTCTTTGTACTTGCTCTTCTCATATGCTTTCCAGAATGTTCTTCCTACAGATATCTACAGGATTATCTCTTTCACTACATTCGTGAATGCTACTAAAGTTTCAAATTTCTAAAGGTCTTTCTTAATTATTTTAATTAAATATCATATACTCGCATTTTCTTACTTTGCTTGATTTAGCTAATATTTAGCTAATATTTAGCACTTATCACTATGTAGTATTTTTATTTATTATTTATAATGCTTATTGTATGTCTTTTCATAATACTATGTATTATATATAACAGCTGTAATATGGACTCATCTTTTTTTTGCTTTAAAAAATTTGTTGTATACTTATACCTAAATTGGTGGCTTAGCATAAGATATGTTCAATAAATTTGTTGAAATAATTAATGATAATGAGATTTGAAATCAGCATACACCACAATTAAGTACCTGTCCTATGATTTATAGAGTGGTGATATCAGAAAAGCTATTTTGCTTGTGTGAGCTTAAAATTTGTCATTTACATAAAGGTAGTCTTACTGCACTTCTAATATCTTTATTAATTTATAATGGACATGCTGTCATTTGCACATATCTGAAATGTATATTTTGATAAGTCTCTGACCCATCCCTCTCTACTTTTATGTACTAGCACCCAGACAATCACTGGTATTTTTTAGGTCAATATATATAAATTTGCAATTTCTAGGATTTCAAATAAATGGAATAATACATTATGCACTCATTTTTTTTTTCTGTTATCTTTAACTATTTAAGAAACTACCAAAAAGTTTCCCAAAATAACAGTAGTATTTTAAATTCTTACCCACAGTATGTGAGAGCTCCACTTTTTCCACATCCTCGCCAACACTTGGTATGACCAGCCATTTTAATTTTAGGCATTCTCATAGTTATATAGTGGCATCATATTGTAGTTTTTAACTTGCATTTCCAAAAGACTAGTGATGTTGAACTTTTTTTATGTTTGTCAGACATACATCTTATTGAGTGAAATGTGTATTCAAAATTTTGCCAATTAAAAACAATTAATTTATTTGTTTTATTATTATTGTATTTGAGAGTTATTCAAATATTTTGGATGTAAGTCCTTTACTGTATTTCTGCTTTGTGAAGTTTTTTTTTTTTCCAATCTAAGGCTTTTCACTTAATTCTATTAACACTGCAATAAAATTTAATCTATTAATTTATAGATTTATGGGTGATAGTGTTCAAGAAATCAAAGAAATCCTTGAGTAATTTAATGTCAAAGTTAGAAGACCAACTTAGAAGGCTTATAGGTTTAAGTTTTATATTTAGGTCAGTGATCAATTTTGAGTTACATTTTGGAGATGGTGAGAGTTATAAACCAATGTTTTTGTTGCTGTTGTTTAAACAGGTATATCTAGCACCCTTTGCTGAAAAGGTTATTCTTTCTCAACTGATTTGCTTTTGTACCTTTATCAACAATCAGGTTCCATAGGTATATTTCAAGACCCTCTATTGTGTCCCCTAGAAATATTCGTCTATCTTGATATTAACATTGCACTGCCTTGACTACTGTTTCTTTACAGTAAGTCTTGAAATTATATAGTATTACTACTCCAACATTTTTATTTAAAAAAACACTTTGGTTATTCTAGATCTTTCAAATATCTATATAATTTTCTATATAGAATTTAGAAAATTATGATATTTAGGTCAGAATAAAAAGTATAGGGTGATTATAAATCACAGAAATAAATACTTAAGGCACTCATTAAAATGAAAAAGCTGTTAATATCATGGTTAGAACCTAATAATTATGATGATAATGGTGAAATACTTACTAATTTGAATCATTTTCAAATAAATATTTTTAAAATATGAAAAAATACCAAGAGTACTGTGGCACTGTAGGTCTGGCATATTTCAATCTTCTTTCAACCTGTTTTTAATGTATATGTATGTGTTTATAAACACACACACATATTCATACAAAAATAAAAAATAATTTTACATTATATTATTAATGACAGTATACTTTTTCATAAGTAATATTACAGAAATCTCTTTCATAACAAGCATGATTTTTTAATGTAGTTAATAATCGATGCTTCAGGTTTATTTTCATTCCTCTGTTGTCTACGAGGTTGATATTTATATACTTCATTACTAGTAGCCATTAGCCTCTAGCTTCTGGTTTAATTAAAAGGAATGTGCAAGTGGAAGACTGGATTGGAGGGGTGAGATACTGGGATGTTTCTTCACTTTGGATCTTGGTGATAGATTTGCTCTGTTCCGTTTCAAGATTCCAGTTACCTCTGGATCCAGTAACACCATTTTCTTCTACTATTTCGTCAGGTCTAGTGAAGGAAATGGCATCTGGCTGTAGATAGTCCTTGGATAATTCAATATCTGTTGTCTGTTCTCTCAACTCTTCCTACTACTCTGTAAATAATATATTAATTAAATTATCTTCAGAATTTTAGATTTATTTGTCTATTACTTTGTTAGGACACTGACTAATATAACACATTTGGAAGAAAGTTTAATAATATTACATATAATGAAATTGACACTCTCAAGTTTAAATGAACTATTTAGATTTCCATAATGTGTTAGATTTTTAAAAATGTAAAGATATGAGGGTGAAAACACTTTTGTTAGACCCAGACAAAATAGAGCCAGGTAGTCACAAAAAGGAGTGTTGTGCTTATATGTCTGAGATAAGAACTGTTTCCAAAGACTTTTTAAAAAATGCCACAGAAAACCCTTTTACACCCTTCACACATCGTCTGCTCTGACAAAGTCCATCACTAGACATTCTTTGGGACTGCAGTAATTCAAAAACGATGCAGCCGGGCGCGGTGGCTCACTCCTGTAATCCCGGCACTTTGGAAGGCCCAGGCAGGCGGATCACGAGGTCAGGAGATCGAGATCATCCTGGCTAACACGGTGAAACGGTCTCTATTGAAAATACAAAACATTAGCCGGGCGTGGTGGTGGGCGCCTATAGTCCAAGCTACTCGGGAGTTGAGGCAGGAGAATGACGGGAACCCGGGAGGCGGAGCTTGCAGTGAGCTGAGATCGCGCCACTGCACTCCAGCCTGGGCGACAGAGGGAGACCCCGTCTCAAAAAATAATAATAAAATAAAATAAAATAAAACTAGATAAATAAATAAATAAGATGTTGCTCTCACAAGAATACTTCCCCAATAATGGCATCTCCAACAACTCCATCTTTGAGTCTCTGGAACCAGTTAACTTAGTTTCTTGCTTATGTGGAACTTTACATTTTGCTAATAAAAGCATCCTTTTGTGTCTATTTATTATTCCTCTCCCAATGTACTGCTGGTAATTCTATGCATTCCAGATTATAATCCTTATTTCTCATTTGTGAGTCAACTTAACATATTTGGATACAATTTTCTCTGATGTTCCTTTTTTAGGTTGACAGTATGGGTGCCTGTTTTATTCATTTTGCAAATACACACTATATATTTATATTCCAGTCTCTAATAATACCCGGATGAATAATACATGTTGTACACTTAGGAGAGAACAGATTTTTTTTTTTTTTAAGCTGTTTCCCTTCAGATTATCATATAGTTGAGATAAACAACATCGGTAACAGAAAAAAAAAATAGCATTATAGTAAGGACAGGGAATCTATCCAAGTATGACAGTGAGTCAAGTCACAGTGTGGACCTGACTTCTTGGAGGAGCTGAAATAATTTTAGTTTACTATGTAAAGGCATATCTGAGATTAACTCATTTGTCTGCACTTTTAAAGTAAAGTAGGTTTCTAATTTCATTTTTGATCTTTGTCTAAGAAAGATATATCATTGAAAAATAGTACGTAGATTCAGATGATGACAGACTCAAAGTACTGTTTCTTGGCAAAGCTGTTCTCTCCATTGTTATTTACATGAGATCTTGAAAAGATTGTCAAAGCCAAGTCACACAAGAATAGGTGAAATATAAGACCTTAAGATGATATTATCAAAGGATATTTACTGAAATTGAAAAGTAATCATGATGTAAAATTAATTTTAAAACAATGTCTAAGACAGTGTTATATTATACATTTCATCCATATGAAGGATGAATCAATAAGGATGTAAAGAACTAGCGAAGAATGCCGACTGCCATTTCCTTATCCTGCCCCAACTCAGGAGATACCATAAAACATGAGAGTATGTGGATCTTCAAACCAAATAAAAAAGGCAAAGAAATCCAAGGAAAATCGAAGGAAGGTTGTCAGATGAGAATATCCCAGCCCAGAGTGAAAAAGGTTTGAATGTTCCAGTGTGGGTATAGTTTAGGTGAAAGTCTTCCCTCCCTAACAACATAAAAAGGACAAACAGCAACACTTGTCCAGGAGTATAAAGTTTGCCAGAGTTTCAACATAGCAATGTTAAGACGGGATGAGCAGCAGATGAAGAGGTCTAGGCAGACTTCTCACCAGTGAGAGCTCCCTGCTAATCGCTCTGTTACTACACTCTGAGGAATGGGACACTGCAGTTTTAGAAGAATATCAGCGTCCAGAGTGAAAATATACAAAAGTCAGTGTATCTGATAAGAAAGTATTAAATAGAGGTAAGGGGAAAAGGAGAGAGTGGTTTTACCCTAAATTTTCTGTTCCATTTTTTCTATCATTGGACTTCCCCTGTCCTCCTTCTTATACAACAGCAACCCTGCCATAAAAAGCCCCAAAGGTTGGCAAAACTCAATGTTGAGTCTTGGACCTCTGCTTTCGCATGTTAAAAGCGGATAACTAAAGCTATCAGAGAAAATGAGATTTTGTACAAAAATAGGCATAGATTGCTCTACTCTGGGGTACCAAAAACTCTATGCATATGAGTCCTGTAAATCCTCAGTGACAAATTCTATTCATGTCTTGATATTTAAAAATGAATGAGATGGAAGTTTCAAAAATTTAAATGATATATTGGAGTCTACTTTAGATTTCTAAATCTTTTTCATAGAGTAATATCGCTCATTTTCACATTCATTTTCTGTCTAAATAAAGTTTTAAGTCAATATTTAATTTTTTTCACTTTGCCAATATATATACAAAAGGAATATAAATTGCTAAAAATACGTGCATTATATTTACTTATATTGTTCTTATATGATGGAGGAAAAACGAACACAATGAAAATATTTATTAGTTGAGCTAACACAAAGCACTCCTCCAACCTTTTGCAAACTGTGCTAATGTGATTATTTTTAATCCCATATTTTTGAGTGGTAAATAAACTTTAGGAACTCAAAGCATTATTTTTACACATTTCATCTTTCATTAATAAGTCTTGAAGCAGCGCCTACCCCTCTTCCCTGTGAAGTGCTTGTTTTGCATTCCTTTTTGCCTGAGAGTCTTCCTCTCAGCAGTATTTCAGAACTGACACTTTTGCTTGTGGTGATAAGAGCTTGAGGTCTCGGTAGCATGCTGAGTACTCCAGAGCGTCCAAACAACAAACGAAGGCCCTATACCTATAAAATCAGAAGATCAGCAAGACATTGACAGTGAGTATTGCAGTGTGGGGAAAAGAATAAAGCAGGTAAATTAATCATAATCTAGCTTTACCTCTATAAAAAAGAAAAAAAAAATTCAGGTGAAGCTATTTCGTATTATTGTTGGCCCTACCATTAATTTCTGATTTTACTTTAAATTCTGGATGACAACAGCCTAGAAGAAATGCTGTTTGTTTATAAAAGAGGTATAAATATATGTGAAACATTTCTAAAACTGTTTCTAAAACAGATTTCTATGTGCTTTGAAATATGCCCGAACAATATGTTTAGGAATAGTTAAATTTGGACAGTGAAAACTAACGAAGGACTAAATAGGCCAACCATTATCTGACCTGCAGTTGATGATGTTAATAATAAGCACTTAAAAAAAAAAAAATCAGGGTTTTGGGGGTTTGTTTAGTTTTGTTTTTAATATGAGCTATTCTGTAGACCCAAAAGAAAAACACATATTTCTTTTTTTTTTTCACAATGATTAAACACAATCCAGGTTTTTCAAGCTTCCCCAACTGTCTCTATATACAGGATTTTATAATAGGATTAACCAGGATGTCATAGCTTCTTTCCTATAACCTCAGATATACGGAACTGTGAGCTAATGAGTGGGCATTGTTTGAAATGCCATGTTTGTGGTACTGTGTTATGTAACAACAGCATATTCTAATACAAGCAATGTCTATAATATGCTAAATTTTTCACATTTATTGTTACATTTAACAATGAAAATAATCCCATCAGAAAAGTATTGTTGTTACCTCTGTTTTAAAATGAGAATAAAAAATGATCGAGGGGATAACTTGCCTCAAGTCAGGAATTAGATTAAAAATCTCATCTATCTGAACTGAAAAATGTAATTTTATCCGCTAAATTATGTTTTTATTCCTGTGGTATTTTCTTTCCTTACCGTGATCTGAACCAGAGTCTGAACTATCTTGATAATGAAATCACTAAACAGATGAAAGTCTAAAATTTGTTTTAATAACTAACAGGAAAGTAGGAAAAAGAAAACAGAAATGCAAAACAACAAAAGCAAATTAAAACAAAAACTAAAATGGGAGACTGAAGTCTTAATATGCCAATAAATACATTCAATATAAATACACTAAATATACAAATTATAAAACACATACTGGAAGATTGGATTGAAAAACCATGATCCAACTATTAGTTGTCTACAAAAAAATCACTTTAAATGTAATGATATAGGTCAACTAAAAGGGGAAGTATGGAAACACATATATAATGTAAACATTAATCAAAGTAAAGAAGAAGTGGCTATATTTTGTATAAAGTGTACTTCAGAGCAAAAAATTTTCAGACAGAGAAGGTGTTATATGATGATAAATTGGTCAATCCACCAAGCTGTGGATTCACATAGCAATAATAAATGAGTATTTACCAAACTAGAGCTGCAGATTATGCAAGGCAAAAACTGATAGAACATTAAGGAAAAATATACCAACCCACAATTATAGTTGATGACTTCAATGCCTCCCTCAATAATTGATAGAATGACAAGAAAGAAAATGAACAAAGATTTCAATAACACTATCAACCAATAGATAAAATTGACATTTATGGACTAGTTCACACAATAATGGTAGAATAGATTTTTTTTTTACATTCCTCCAGAAAATACACCAAGATAGACTATAGCCTGGAAACAAAAAAGCAGGGCTCAATAAATTTAAAAGAATTATAATTATATATGTGGTGTTCTCTATTTAAAATGAAATTAAACTAGAAATTAGTAACAAAAAGATAATAAGGAAAAACTTCAAAACTTGAAAACTAAACAATGCAATTATAAATAACTCACAGGTCAAAGAGGCTGTCCCAAGGGGCATTAAATACAAACACACAAACAGAAAACATTGAACCAAATAAAGTTTAAAATAAAACATTTCAAAATTTGTTGAATTCAGCTAAAACAATGTTGTATGGAAAATTTGTAGCTTTAAATGTTCATATTAGAAAAATTGAAGTATAGAAAATCAATAAACTAAACTTTCACCTCAAGAACCTATCAAAAGAGAGAAAAATAATTGAAAACTAAGCAAAATAAGGAAATAATAAAAATAAGAGCATAAATTAATGGAATTCAAAGAAGACAAATTTAAAAAGCAATGAATTAGATATTTCTTAAAATATTTATTAGTTTAGCAAGTTTGTATAAAAACTGAGAAGAAAAAGAAACAAGAAATAAATTGTCAATATCAGAATGAAGATATAGATATCACTACCTACCCTACAGATACCAAAAGGATGAGAAGGGAACACTATGAATAATTCTAACCATATATTTGACAACTTAAATGCATTGAAATAATCCTTAAAAAAAACACAAAGTGCTATGATTCACCCAATATGACATAATTTAAATTATATATTAAAAGAATTGAATTTATAATAGTATATTAAAATTTATTCTATAAAATGAATTTACTATATAAAATATGATATATATATGCAGAGAATGAGAGACATTTTATTTCAATGGAAAATTCTACCAAGCTTTTAATAAAAAATTAATATGAATTCTATATAATTTCTTCTATAAGACAGAAGAGATGGAAATACATTTCATTTATTTTAGGAAGCTAATATTATTCTTACACCAAACTAGAAAATGGATAAAAACAAAGAACACCACAGATGTGATCTTAACTACTGTTTTGCAAGTTTTTACCATTAAGTGAAATTTAGTAAAGATATATGAAATTTCTCTGCATTATTTCTTAAAACTGTATGATAATCTCTTTTTAAAAAGACTATTTTTACAGAAGTTTTAGGTTCACTGGAGAATTAAAAGGAAGGTACAGAGAATTTCCATATAATTCTGCCCCCACACATGCATGCTTCCTCCATTATCAACATCCTCCAACCAGTGTAGTGCAGTGCACTATTTTATGTTTAATGAACACATCAGTTACCCAATGTTTTTAGTATATATAAGGGCTCATATTGGTGTTGTACAACATTCTAAGGGTTTGACCAAATGTATAATGTCATGTATTCACTATTATAATATGAGAAAAAGTATTTCACTGCTCTAAAATTATCTGTGCTCCACTTATTCAATTCTCTTCTCCCAACCCCAGGCACCCATTGAACTTCTACTATCTCCATAGTTATTTCTTAACCAGAATATTATATAATTGGAATCATACAGTATGTAGTACTTTTCAGATTGGCATCTTTTCCTTAGCCCTATGTATTTAAGGTCCCTCCATATACTTCCATGGCTTGATAGCTCATTTCCTTTTAGCACTGAAAATATTCCATTGTCTGGATGTACCACAACTTATTTATCCATATAACTGCTGAAGGACGTCTTGGTTGCTTCCAGATTTTGACAATTATGAATGAAGCACCTACAAAAATCGATGTGCAAATTTTTTTGAGTTACCATATGATCCAGCAATCCAATGCTGGGTATATACCCAAAAGAAAGCAGAGCAAATTGGTATATTGAAGAGATAGCTGCACTTCTTTGTTCATTGCAGTGTATTCACAGTAGCCGAGATATAGAATCAACCTAATTATCCATCAACAGATGAATGGATTAAAAAATGTAGTACCTGCACACAATTAAATATTATTCAGCCATCTAAAACAATAAAATCCTGTCATGTGCAACAACATAGATGGAATGGGAAGACATTATAATTGAAATAGGCCGAAAAAGACACATATTGCATGTTCTCACTCATATGTAGGAAAACAAAACATTGATCTCATTGAGACAGAAGATATAATGTTGGTTACCACAGGCTGGAAAGTGTAGTGTGGCAGGCGATAAACATGAGCTTGTTAATGAGTACAAAAATATCACTACATAGAAAGAATAAGATCTAATATTTGGTAGCACAATAGGGTGACCATAGTTAAAAATAATTTATTATGCACTTCAAAATAACTAGAAGAGTGGATTGGATGTTGTCGATACAAAGAAATAATAAATGATTAAGACGATGGATATTCCAATTACTCCGACTTAATCATTAAACATTGTATGTTTGTATTAAAATATCACATGTTCCCCATAAATTTGCACAATTAGTGTATATCCATAACAAGAAAAAATTAAAAATAATTAAAATTTAAGAAATAAAAAGAAGAGGAAGAAGGAGAATCAAAACTTCTCAATTTACTTCACATGAGAGACCTCATTGTCTTTTTCACTGTAAGTTTAGTTGTATCCTACATGCCATCTCTTACAATATTGTATATCTAGGTTTCCGATAAATTCAGAAGAATATTTTATTTGAAGCATTCAAATGTGACTACGTAACAACATGGAATTAGAAAGATGTCTTAAACTCTGTCAAAAAGAAAAACAAAACAAAAATAAATAACTGAAAACAAAAATATTCATTTGCTCTTTATGTAGAGAGAAAAAGCTTTACATGGCACAAAAGTATGCTTCAACACACTGACTTTATTGAAGGAAATAATAGAACCTGGTTTTCGCAAAGTTAATTGATAATTTTCAATGTACTTCAGTTTCAATCATCATGCTCATTTAGGTCTTGAATTTCTAAAATTTTAGGATTTGCTAATTTTTAAGGACTCTTATATTCTAAATTGTATATAAGGACAGATCATTTTAGAAGTGTTATTTGTCTGAAATGTATGTGTATTATCTCAAATATATATATCATCCTGAATGTTGTTCAATAATTATTTGTTTTTCAGGAAATCTACTTCTTTCCTTCTGAGACACCCTGCATTAATTGTGCCTGCAAAACTCCTTTTTCCTTCCAGTTTTATGTCAAGTAGCATCTGCTCTGAGAAATTGGTATTCTCCACCTAAACACCATAATTTGTCAGATGTCCCTCCTGTTTGATCTAACTTTGTAATCCCAAAACTCTTTATGTTTATCTTTATTACGACAAATTGTATACTGTGCTTTAAATATTATTATTATTATTATTATTTTTGCCTGTGTCAAGCACACTACTGTAACATTTTAAAGGGCAAAAATGGGGCCTTAAACTTTTGTTTTTCATCACTTCAAAATCACCTGCTTAAAACATGGCAGGCACTCGATACTGCTTGCTCACTTAGACACATAAATGAAACGTAGATGTTTGCATAATGCTTTCTAAGATTACCATTTTTTTGGTTTCTGCTGTAGAAGTATTTTAAAGTAATTGCTCTTCCTTTAAATAACACATGTCCAATTTGGAATTATCAGCTTGTTTCTCTGCACTGAAAACTATTTTTTATGAAAAGATTTCAATCACACTTACAATCTAAAAATGTATTTCATTCATCTCACGTATTATTTTTTAACACAACCGTATTTTAAATTTGCCATCAATTTTATTCTTCCAATGTTCAAGAACAAATAGAAGCCATCAAATGTTTATACCCTTGTTATTCCAATATTTTTTTCAGCTGTTCTCCTTTAGCACTGAGCTTGCTTCTATTTAATCTATTGTGGGTAATTAAACCATATCATTTTCCTTTGTACAGATATAACTAAACAGTTATACAATCCCACACTCTAATTGCAAATCATTTAAATCCTATTAATTGATGAATGCATTCATCATTCATTTGAGGTGATGTGGTGAGTCTTCAGGGATAACACCACAGGACAAAACTTACAGAAAATTCATTATGATCACATAGATTGTGCATCTTCCACACATTCCTTATCTATAGTACTTCCTAACAGTGGGGACTTTGCATACTACCTGTATAAGTCAGTGCTGGCACAGAATCAGACAGGCACAGTGCCCTCTCTAAGAAAATAAAACACTAGTAATCCCACCCAAATATATATAGTATCCTGTTCAATTATTAGAAGGAGATTATCACCAATATAAGCACTATCTATAATGAGGAAATATGAAGTCTTGATTACTTTTATGACACATAAACCATAATCACCATTAATTTAATGATTACCAACATAGGCAAAAAGAAGCAAAAGCAATAAACATATACAGTTCTAGGCTCCTGGTGCTTCTTTGAATGCTTGTTTATGCAGACTTGTTACCTCTTTTGTGAAATGGCAGCCAAAAAGACTCTGGGACTATGGCTGATGAGAAACTCAAGGAAAGATTCAAGACCAAGAACAATGATGGTATTAATTTGAGAGTGGCATGATGGTTCTGTAGTGCAGTTTAAGATGAAGATGAAGAGGTATACACCACTTAGTAAACTAATGAAAGCCTACTGTGAACGACAGGGCTTGTCAACGAGGCAAATCAGATTCCAGTTTTACAGGCAGCCAATTGATGAAACAGACACATCTGCACATTTGGAAATGGGGTATGAAGATACAACTGATATGTTCTAGCAGTAGACAGGAGGGATCTGCGAAAAAGGAAAGCACCCAGGGAAGGTGCATCTCATCTTCATTCCAGAACAATGTCCTTAACAGACCAAGATTACTTTCTCAATTAGGAAACTGAAATTTGGTTCCATCACATCCTGACTACTATGATACACCTTTTCTTTTTCTTTTTCTTTCTTTCTTTCTTTTTTTTTTTTTTTTTTTCTGGACAGGATCTTACTCTGTAGCCCAAGCTGGAGTGCAGTGATGTGATCATGGTTTACTGCAGCCTTGACCTCCCAGACTCAAGCAATCCTTCCAACTCGGCCACCACATTAGCTGGGGCTACAGGCAGGTGCCACCATGCCCAGCTATTATTAAAAATTTTTTGTAGAGATGAGATCTCTCTATGTTGACCAGGCTGTTCTCAAACTCCTGAGCTCAAGTTTGATGGGATTACAGGCATGAGCCAGCACGCTGGGTCCATTCCTTAATTGTATGTAAAAGAACTGTTATACGTGGGAGCAAAGGTGGGTGGATCACTTGAGGTCATGAGTTTGAGACCAGTCTGGCCAACATGGTGAAACCCCATCTCTACGAAAAATATAAAAATTAGCTGGACATAGTAGTGCACGCCTGTAATCCCTACTAGGGAGGCTGAGGCAGGAGAATTACTTGAACCCAGGGGGTGGAGGTTGCAGTGTGCCAAGATCACACTACTAAACTCTAGCCTTGATGCCAGAGTGAGACTGTGTATCAAAAAAAAAAAAAAAAAAAAAGAAGAATGAAAAGAGTTGTCATATGTGCATTATATATATATGTGTGTGTGCGCGCGCATATATATGTATGTGTATATATGTGTGTATGTGTGTGTGTGTATTTTTTTTTCACTGAATGGCCAGTGGTATGTTTTGACCAACATCAAGTGGAGCTGAGAGAGGGGAAAATCCTGGTTCTGTGACAAAATCCCCTTTGTACATTAGTGTCATACTCATTAAGCTCTTCTCTTTATATTCTAGTAAGTTACTTTGTTCTCACTGTTTTAGCAACAACAACAACAAAATAAAAATCCTTGTGTGGCTTGTTCAGTTGAAGAATTTTAACATTTTCATATATCATTATAAAACCAAGGACAATTTTATAATTTCTTTTATACGTAGACATGTAGGATAATCTGTCTTTAATTAGGGATAAATTAATCTAAATAAAATAAATCCTGAACAGTTTTTCTTTCAAGTCTCTCTTTTTTTTTTCCCTTGATGATATCCCACATAATCAAGTCAAATGTCTTGTTGTTGAAATAAACTTCTTGCTTAAAAAATGTTCTAGTACCTAAACAGAGATAATAGGTCATAAAGTAAACTTTAACATTAGTACAACTAGTAGTATAAGAAGGATAAAATTATTTTATTTACAAAATGTACAGGCTGATCAGTGAAAAATAGAAGCAGAGATCTGGAATGGTAAAACATAATAATTGAAATTCCAAACTCAGTGGATTTCATAGGTACCTGATTGAACGCAGCAATTTAGTCAGTTGGAATATTAAATCAATTGATATTGTCTTGGCACAAAATTCAAACCAAAAAGAAAAAAGAAGAGGTATGGAAGATCATCCCAGAAGCAGTAATATTTGACAAATGAGAACTAGAACTACAGAAAAAAGATAAATTGGATGACAGAAAGGGAAAGTTGTGAATTCTTTTTTTTTTTTTTTTTTTTTTTTTGAGAGGGAGTCTGAGTCTGGCTCTGTGGCCCAGGCTGGGGTGCAGTGGCCGGATCTCAGCTCACTGCAAGCTCCGCCTCCCGGGTTTACGCCATTCTCCTGCCTCAGCCTCCCGAGTAGCTGGGACTACAGGCGCCTGCCACCTCGCCCGGCTAGTTTTTTTGTATTTTTTAGTAGAGACGGGGTTTCACCATGTTAGCCAGGCTGGTCTCGATCTCCTGACCTCGTGATCCGCCCGTCTCGACCTCCCAAAGTGCTGGGATTACAGGCTTGAGCCACCGCGCCCGGCCCGAAAGTTGTGAATTCTTGAAAAAAATATTAACAAAATGTTTTCTGAATTAAGTTAATCAAGGCTCACCAAATATGTAATAAACCAAAGACACTGCTACATGTTACTGTCAAAAAGAAAACAAATTCATGAAAATAATTGTTTTTTTCTTAATAATTGTTAATGCACTAGTATATAATTCCTTATATAAATTTTGTTGATTAATTGCGTTTGAGAACCTCAGAACTTTTTAGACTTAAAAAGATAACCTGCAATACCTTAAACTTCCACATCAAGAAAATTGGAGAAATAAGGGTTATTTCTCCAATTCACACTAGAAAAATAGATTTTAGGAATGGATCTGTATCTACCAAAAAGATTGATGATAATAAAATAACTATTAATATAATTAAAATTTATTTATTATTATTAAATAAATAACCATGCCAAAATAGCACCAGGTCCAGATGATTTTACTGTTAAATTCTACTAAACTTTTATGGAAAAAATAACATTAATCCTCTACAATATTTTCCAGAATATACAAGCACAGGGAGCATTCCATAACTCATTCTCTGATGCCAACATTAATCTAATAATGAAATAATGTAAGGACTTTACAGTAGAGAAAAACTAACTACTCATTGCCACTATGAACATAGATACAAAAATTGTTAACAAAATATTAGCAAATATAATTCATTAATTCATAAAAATTGTTATATACCATGCTTAAGTGGGATTTACTCCAGGTATGCAAAGCTAGTTCAACTAAAGAACACCAATCAATGAAATTCTCCATATCAACAGGTTAAACAAGAAAAAATATGTATGATTATTTCAATATACTCAGAAAAGTATTTTAACAAATTCCAAAACACATCCATGAAAACACTATGGCAAACTACAGATAGCATCACATAACACAGATAGTATCAATAAACCACAAATAGAGGGCATCTTCCTGAAATCGAGAAAGATTATTTGCAAAAACCTACACTGAAAATCAAACAGTGGTGAGAAACTAGGTGCTTTTCTCCTGAGATTATTAACAAAGCAGTTTTGTCTTCTTCTTTCACTACTCCTACTTAAGATTGTACAGGAATTTATACATAGGAAAATATTTTTTTAAAAACTATCAAATGTATACAGATTGAAAGGAAAAAAAGGAAACTGTCTTTATTTGCAGATGATGTAATAGACTATCAAGAAAATCCTAGAGAATATTCAAAAGTCTGCTGAAACTAGTAAGCAAGGACACATGATAAAAGATCATTTAACAAAACTCAGTTGCTTTTTTGAATATATGCGATGGACTGCTAGAATTCTAAATTTTTAACCTTTCTTTTAAAATGTCACTACAAATAAATGCATAAAAGATTAAAAACATGAACAAGATCTGTATGAAGAAAATTACAAATTACTGATGAAATAAATAAAAGAAAATATAGACAGATAGTCTACGTTAATGTATCGGTAAAATTAAGATATAAATTCTTCCCAAATTTAATTAAAATTTCAAAAAAATCTCTGGGAGTTATTTTGCAGATATTGATAAAATTGTTGTATAGTTCACATGGAAAGGCAAAATACATAGCCAGCACAATACTGAGAAAGGAAAACAAATTGAGACAGGGTGCAGTGGTTTGTTTGCAATTCCAGCACTTTTGGAGGCCAGAAAAGGCTGATCAATTGAGGTCAGGAGTCCAAGACTGGCCTGGCCAATAAAGTGAAACACCGTCTCTTCTAAAAATCCAAAAAAATTAGCTGGGCATGGTGGCACACACCTGTAATCTCAAGTATTCCGGAAGCAGAGGCAGGAGAATTGCTTGAAATGACAGTTGCAGTGAGCCAAGATGGCGCCATTGCACTCTGGCCTGGGTGACAGAGTGAGACTCAGTACTCCCACCAAAAAAAAAAAAAGAAAAAGAAAAAAAAGAAAAGAAAAGCAAATTGGAAGAAACATTCAATCTCAAGAGTTAATATAAAGCTACTGTAAGCAAGACAGTAAGGTAATGGCAGTCAAATAGAAGGAAAACCAGTGGAACAGAATGGAAACCCCAAAAGCCAACTCACATAAATTTGGTCACTTAATCTTTGATAAAGGCAAAAGGGCGATTCAATGGAGAAAGGATATTCTTTCCAAAAATGTTGCTGGAACAATTGAAATTATACTCAAAATGGACCATCGGCTTACATGTAAAATGTAAAACTATGTAATGGCTGGAAGAAAACATGGGAGGAAATCTAGGTGACCTTGGGGTTGGTGTTGAATTTTTAGATACATCAGTAAAGCATAATTAATAAAATAAAACCTAATTTATCTTTTCTAAAATTCAAATTTTCTTTTCTACAAAAAATACTTTGAAGAATATTGAGAACAAAAAGATTAAACATTGTAAGTAACTTCTCCAACTTCAAAAATAATTGGCAGAACCAGAATGATAATTCAATTTGTCTGATTCTAAATTCTGTGTCTTCTAACTTACTATATGGCAGTAACATGTTTAAACAGTATATGAAAGTTACTATAATATGTCTCAAATAATCAAAAAGCAGGTGTAAGGAAAAGAATAAATATGGCTGTTCATGTGCCCAAGATTAATTGGCAAGTTTCCAAATGATCTCATATCTTTATTAGATCATATCTCAATTGAACATTTCTTTTTTGATCTTTCAAATTGTGCATAAAAACATATTGATGCAAAACCTGATCATGCCTCATCAAATTTCATTATGTATTTAATTAACATATTAATAAGACAACTCTGAAAATGAATGAGGAATTAACCTACCAGTTTATTGTTAATAGCCAAAATTATTAGCCGCCCCCTACTTTCCTGCATCACGCAGCACTTGGTAAATTAATTTTCACTTACTGATTTAAGTACTCTTCTCTATTATTTGTGAAAATTTTTCTCGTATATTTTCTAAGAACCATTTAGAAATGGCTCATTTAACCTTTTCAAAACATAACAATGTAATTTCGAACCTAGCATTTTGCTCTTTATGAAAATAAGCCCATTTAACACCCTTTATACTTAAGTTTCACAGTCCCTTTTTTATTTAAATAGCTACCCTAACAATAAGAAATTGGTATACATCTATGATACTCGTCACACATTATTTACCTGCCAACACATTTTCATTTAAATTGAAATACTAACAATGTTACCATTAAATTCAATTTATGTGTTTAAATTAAAGAGTGTTTTCTAAAGAATTATAGCCTAGAATCAGTAAAATCTGGTGTTACGGAACTAAATTTAAAACTTTTTTATTTGGTAAAACTAGAAGTTTTTTCATATAAGCAAAATTGTAAAATATAGAAAATATGAAAAGATAAAAACATTCTTTTTTTCATTATGTGGTCCTTTTTCAAAACTTTTATTTTAATTTAACGGATACGAGTGCAGGTTTGTTGCATAGGTAAACTTGTGTCTTGGGGATTTGTTGAACAGATTATTTCATCACCCAGGCATTGAGCCTAGTACCTATTCACGGTTTTTACCGTGATTGGCCTTCCTCAGCCTCCCAACGTGCTGGGATTACAGGAGTGAACCACCACACCAGGTCTATAAACTCCTATCTATATCTATCCTCCTCTCCCTCCCACCCTCCACCCTCCAGAAGTCCCCAGTGTATGTTGTTTCCCTCTATCTGTTCATGTGTTCTCATCATTTTAATTCCTAATTATAAGTGAGAACATGTAGTATTTGGTTTTCTGTTCTGGTGTTAGTTTGCTGAGGATGATGGCCTCCAACTCCATTCACGTCCTTGCAAAGGACATGATCTCATAATTTCAAGATTGAACTAGAGTATGCAGAAAATGCATAAAAAGGCAATGTTTTAAATTTTTAGTATATAGATCTGAATTTAGAAGCAAGTGATTTAGAAATTGTAAAATAAAAATAGATTAATGATTATTTTCATTTAATTATCATTTCAATTAATGTTGCTTTTTAACACATGAAAAAATACTAAGGAAGAAAATATTCTGAAAAATGTGTCCCCAAATTAAAATTATTTTGAATACAATTTACACAAATTTTACCAGATTTATACCTAAGTATTTCATTATTTTGGATGCTGTTGAAAGTGATACTTTTTATAATTTTTATTTATAATTTTTCCTTGTTTGCATGTAGAAATAGAAATAATTTTGTGTATATTGATCCTATATTCTGAAATACTGCTAAAACCACTTATTAGTTCTAATAGAGCTTTTATGGATTGCATGTGATTTTCTACATACTCTATTTTGTTATCTACAAATAAATACAAATATACTTTTCAATTTAGATATATGTTATCACACTGGCATACATACTGTATTTTATGATGAATTACATTGAATCAATTTAATATTTTAAGCTAACACTGAGTTGGTGTGAAAAATTCCATTGACTCATATGTTATATATATATGTGTGTGTGTGTGTGTGTGTGTGTATTTATACAGATATATGTACTTGTTTTTTTTTTTTAAAGACAGAGTCTTACTCTGTCTCCCAGACTGGAGTGCAGTGGTGCAATCTTGGCTCACTGCAACCTCTGCCTCCTGGGTGCAAGCAATTCTCATTCCTCAGCCTCCCGGGTAGCTAGGATTACAGGTGCTTGCCACCATGCCTGTCTACTTTTTGCAATTTTAGTAGAGACGGGGTTTCTCCATGCCAAAGTGGTCTCAAACTCCTGACTTCAGTTGATTGGCCTTCCTTAGCCTCCCAATGTGCTGGGATTACAGGAGTGAACCACCACACCAGGTCTATAAACTCCTATCTATATCTACATCTGTATCTATATTTATATCTATATCTAGAGATATCTAGATATCTCTGGATATGTATATCTTATATTAGTTCTGTTCTCTAGGGAACCCTAACTAATACAGATTTTGGAATCAGGAGTGGTCCAAGAAGAATAGAATATTAAGGATGGAATTCTTTAATTTGTTTTGGTTTTTTTTGGAGTTAGTTGTTTAATATGATTAGACTGAAAAATGCTAAGGACTCTAATTCTAATAGTATGTAGAACATTAAAAGTTTTTGATGTTAACTGTTTAGAGAGGTATGCAGAATAAATGCATTTGACACTCCTAATTCACTGCTTGTGAAAGGCAAGGAGTTTAGTGATTCTACACATAATACTTTTGACCATACGTGGAGAAACGAGGAATGTAATGAAGCTAGTTGGCTGCTCCTAAGTTCAGTGGACAAAGTGATGAAATAAAATGATGAACTCAGACATTCTGTCTCCTGGCTTCAGAAGCAGACACTGAGCCTCAAATCTGCTAAGATTGCCCTGAGTGAGAGTCTTATCTCTTGTAGAAAAAGAGCTGAAATTGTAGAAAAACAGACACAAGCTCTTATCATGGGAGTCACTGGCCTGCAATAAAAGGGGCATTGACAGCTTCTCCAGGTGTCTATTGTTAAAGTGAGGGCATTGATTGGAAAAGAATGGAACCCTGCAACTTGGAATCTGGATGTGTGGGAGGACCCTGATGAAGCTGGGTTCCTAAACTCTGACAAACCTTTATCAACAGAAGGAACAGCTTCCCCATTCCCAGTAGTGGCAACATCCCCTCCCCGATTCATGCTGCCATCAGCCTTTCCACCTTTGCCTAAGGAGATAAACCCTGTGCTGCCTGAGCCAACAGTGATGGCCTCCCCTGAGACAGTTGCCAGGCAAGATAATGTTGATTCTTCTCAGGAACCATCCCCAACACCTCTGTTTTCTTCTATAACTATAACTAGACTAAAGTCCTGCCGGGCCCCTAGAGGTGAGGTCGAGAGTGAACCATGAGGAGGTGTGCTACACTCAAAAAGAATTGCTTAAGTTCTCTAATTGATATAAATAGAAATCTAGAAAACAAGCATGAGAATGGATATTAAGGGTATGGTATAATGGTGGAAGGAACATAGAATTGGATCAGGCTGAATTTATTGATCTGGGTCCACTAAGTAGGGACTCTGCATTTAATGTTGCAACTTGGGGAGTTAAAAAAAAAAAAGGTTCTAATAGTTTGTTTGCTTGGTTAGCTGAGATATGAATTAAAAGATTCATATCCAGCCCACTGTGAGTGAACTGGAAATGCCTGACTTCTTTTGGGTTAATGTAGAGGAAGGGATCCGAAAGCTTAGGGAGATTGGGATGGTGGAGTGAATTAGTCACTTTAGATCTACTCATCCCAGCTGTAGGATCTAGAAGATACACCCTTGACCAATGTCTTGCAAAATAGATTTGTGAGGGCGGCACCTGCAACTTTAAGAGCCCTCTAATTGATCTTCTTTGTATGTCAGATCTAACAAAGGGAACCACTGTCGCTCAACTACAAAATTAAAATACAATGGGAATAATTTGATCCTGAGGTGGCAGAGGCCAGGTGGTAGCACTCAACCATCAAAGGGAAGGTAGGTGTAGCTACTGCAATGGACAGCAGAGACAAAACAGCAATCAAAATAGTCTGACTCGTGTAGAGCTCTGGCATTGGCTAATTAATCACAGTGTTCCTAGAATATAAATTGATAGGAATCCTATTACATTCCTACTTAATTTATATAAGGAGAAAACTTCTAGATTGAATGGACTGAAGACTAATTTGAATTACAAAACCAGAGAATCACAGCCCCTCAGTCAATTTCCAGACTTGAGTCAGTTTACAGACCCAGAACCCCTTGAATGAAGGGGTGGCCAGGTCCCCTTGAAGAAGGACCCCACTACATTACTGACAATTTATGCTCCCATCCTTTCCCACGGAGACCTCTGACCTTTTACTAGGATAACTGTGCACTGGGGAAAGGGAAATGAGCAGACATTTAGGGGACTATAGGACACTGGCTCTGAGCTGATGCTCGTTCCAGGGGACCCAAAACATCATTGTGGTCCTCTAGCTCAAGTAGGGCCTTATGGAGGTCAGGTAATTGATGGAGTTTCAGCTCAGGTCCAACTTACAGTGTGACCAGTGGGCCCCCAGACTCATCCTGTGGTCATTTCCCTAGTGCCAGAATGCATACTTGGCAGAGACATACTTAGCAGCTGGCAGAACCCCCATATTGGCTCCCTAACTTGTAGCATGAGGGTTACTATGGTGGGAAAGGCCAAGTGGAAGCCATTTGATCTGCCTCCATCTAGAACAATCATAAATCAAAAACAATATTGCTTCTCTGGAGGGATTGTGGAGATTAGTTCCACCATCAAAGACTTGAAAGATGCAGGGGTGGTGATTCCCACCACATCCCCATTCACTCTCGCATTTGGCCTGTGCAGAAAACAGATGGATCTTGGAGAATGACAGATCCATTATCATATTATCATAAACTTAACCAAATGGTGACGCCAATTCCACCTGCTTTTCCAGAGGTGGTTTTGTTGCTTGAGCAAATAAACACATCTCCTAGTATCTAGTATGCAGCCACTGACTTGGCAAATGCCTTTTCCTCCATTTTTGTCCACAAAGCCAACCAGAAGCAATTTGTCTTCAGCTGGCAAAATGAGCAATATATCCTTACTGTCCTTCCTCAGGGTTATATCATCTCTCTGGCTTTGTGTCATAATCTTATTCAGAGAGACCATGATTGCTTTTCACTTCTGCAAGATATCACACTGGTCCATTATATTGATGACATTAGGGTGACTGGATCCAGTGAGCAAGAAGTAACAAACACACTGGACTAATTGATGACAAATTTGCATGCCAGAGGATGGGAAATAAATCTGACTGAAATTCAGGAAACTTCTACCTCAGTAAAATTTCTAGGGGCCCAGTGGTGTGGTGTCTATTGAGATATTCCTTCTAAGGTGAAGGATAAGTTGCTGCATTTGGCCCCTCCTACAGCCGAGAAAGAAGCACAATGTCTCATGGGCCTATTTGGATTTTAGAGGAAATATATTCCTCATTTGGGTGTGTTAGTCTGGCCCATTTATCAAGTGAACTGAAAAGCTGCTGGTTTTCAGTGGGGTCCAGAACAGGAGACAGCTCTGCAACAGGTCCACGCTATTGTGCAAGTTGCTCTGCAGCTTGGGCCATATGACCCAGCAGATCCAATGGTGCTTGAGATGTCAGTGGCAGATACGGATGTTGTTGGGAGCCTTTGGCAGGCCCCCATAGCTGAATCACCACAGAGGCCTCTAGGATTTTGGAGCAAGTCCCTGCCATCTTCTGCAGACAATGACTCTCATTTTGAGGGACAGCTCTTGGCCTGTTACTTGGCTTTGGTGGAAACTCAATGTTTGACTACGGGTCATCAAGACATCATGCAACTTAAACTGCCTATCATGAATGATGGCTAGATACTTTCTGATCCATCTAGCCATAAAGTGGGTCATGCACAGCAGCATTCCATCATCAAATGGAAATGGTACATATGTGATTGGACTTGAGCAGGTCCTGAAGGCACAAGTAAGTTATATGAGGAAGTGGCTCAAATGCCCATTGTCTCCATTCCTGTCACCCTGCCTTCTTTCCCCAAGACTGCACTGATGGCCTCATGGGGGGTTCACTATGATCAGTTGACAGAGGAAGAGAAGACTAGGGCCTGGTTCACAGACGGTTCTGCACGATATGCAGCCACCACCCAAAAGTGGACAGCCGCAGCACTGCAGCCCCTTTCTAGGACATCCCTGAAGGACGGCGATGAGGGGAAATCTTCCCAGTGGGCAAAACTTCGAGCAGTGCTCCTGGTCATGCACTTTGCATGGAAGGAGAAATAGCCTGGTGTGCGATTGTGTGCTCATTCATGGGTTGTAGCCAGTGGTTTGGCTTTGAAGAAGCATGATTGGAAAATTGGTGACAAAGAAATTTGGGGAAGAGGTATGTGGATGGACCGCTCTGAGTGGCCAAAAACTGAATATATTTGTATCCCATGTGAATGCTCACCCATGGGTGACCTCGGCAGAGGAGGATTTTAATAATCAAGTGGATAGAATTACCTGTTCTGTGGACACCACTCAACCTCTTTCTCCAGCCACCTCTGTTATTGCCCAATGGGCCCATGAACAAAGTGGCCACGATGGCAGGGCTGGAGGTATGCATGGGCTCAGCAACATGGTTTTCCACTCACCAAGGCTGACCTGGCCACAGCTACTGATGAATGCCCAATTTGCCAGTAGCAGAGACCAACACTGAGCCCTCGATTTGGCACCATTCCTCTAGGTGATCAGCCAGCTACCAGGTGGAAGGTTGATTATAATGGACCTTTTCCATGAGGGAAAGGGCAGAGGTTTGTTGCTTACTGAAATAGACACTTACTCCAGATACGGGTTTGCCTATTCTGCACGCAATGTTTCTGCCAAGACTACCATCCGTGAACTCATGGAATGCCTTATCCACCGTCATGGTATTCCACACAGCATAGCCTCTGACCAAGGCACTCCTTTTATGGCTACAGAAGTGTGGCAGTGGGCTCATGTTCATGGAATTCACTGGTCTTACCATGCTCCGCATCATCCTGAAGTAGCTGGATTGATAGAATGGTGGAATGGACTTTTGAAGTCTTGTCAATGTCAACTAGATGGCAGTGCTTTGCAGGGATGGGGCATAGTTCTCCAGATGGCTGTGTATGCTCTGAATCAGCATCCAATACATGTACTGTTTCTCCCATTGGCAGGATTCATAGGTCCGGGAATCAAGGGGTGGAATTGAACATGGCACCACCCATCATCACCCCTAGACCATCACCCATCAGACCAAACGGGGGAGTGTCCAGCTGGGAGGATAGGCTCAAGGGTGTGCTGACAGCTGTTTCCAGCTCTGGCTTCAGATTGTTTATCTGAGCCTCTAAGTGCCCTGTTTGCACCTGGAAGTCTGCTACCCCCCACACCCTGCTCCAGGATGTGCACTTGGGCCCCCAGGCATGCAGCTTTCACCAGGAGGCTCCTTACCTGTGGGACTGAGCATGTACTTCACACAGTGCAGTCAGAAATGCCCATCTGACTCGACCAGTGAATGTGCATTCCTTCTTGGTGCTGTGTGCCTCCAGCTGCTTCACAGCTTTCTCCACACTTGCAGGAGAACTGTCCACTGCCTCACACGTTTCCACTTGGGCCCATGCGAGCATCACTGCTGCCACGGGGTACCACAAACCATGCTTCAGCCACGTAGTTGACTTGGGAGCCCCAAGGGCTGAAGATCTACTAACCTCAACCTGCTGACTATGCCAATTATCAAGTTCATGACTATGACAAATGTTATGTTCAGGGTCAGGTTCCAGCCTATGCTGTGGTCCGGAGAGAGTGGGTAGATGAGCAGAAAGAACACTCTGGAGGCCACACGCAAGTGAAAGATGATTGTATTCAGCAGCAGCTCTCATTAGGAGCTTACTCTCACACTGTCTGCCCTATCTCAGCTGCTTAGTCCAGTGGCTCATCTCAGTAGCTGACTCCCACATACAGCTATACAGCCTGCTCTACCCTGCCTTCAGGGTCAACAGCTTAACTCTTTCTCTCTCTGGGCACAAGGTGAGCCATGCTATGTCCTGGCTCCTCCTTGTCTGTCTCCAAAGATGGACAGCTCTGGCTCCCTCTCTTTCTCTGGGCACCAGCATGGCCGCCATGTCAGGCCATGTTGAGCTGAGCCCCATGCACAGTGTCACCAGGGCAATTATACCTCTTACAGACAACAGTTCCATAGGGCCAAGGACGGCCTTCCCATATTGTGGCTGCATGACTGTGATAACTGGTGGAGTTACATGCCTGCTCTCTAAACTCACTGAGTCACACAGGATGTAAACGTCCTACCTTGGCCTATCCTTGACCATAGCACAGCCATGTTCCTTACACATATTGTCTTTGTGGAATCATTTTCCAGAAAGTAGCATGTTATAATTTTCAGAGTCACTTCTGGCACTCCCCAGATGCTCCTAATCCACGATCTTTACTTCACCACCCAGAACTCTTTCTAATAATATGTTTCACATCAGGGACATCTGTCTTTAAGATAAATCTCTGAATTCTAATAAACTAGGTAAAATACCTTCTGCCAGTGACATTTTAAGATTTATTCTAGCACTGATTAAGAATTGAATAAAAATTCTATGTAAAATCATTGACCTGAATATTGAACAGGTTTATTTTTAAGTGGGATGTATGTTTAAATCACACAACAGAATTTGAGTTGAGTGGAAATGAAAATTGTGTAATCAGCTATCTGCATAATACTAATGGTAACATCAGCCTGATAAATCAGCATTTATTCTCTTCCTTACTACTTAGCTTTTGATCCTCGTGTTCTGACATAAGAAAATAATATTTTGATGAAAAACTATTATTAGAGCTTCACAGAGCTATAATTTTTTTAATGCAGAATTTGAAGTAAAATAAAAAATAGAGATGACTTTGTCTGTTGAATCCCTATTCATAATGAGGATATGAGTCTTAGCTGTAACTGAGAACATGAAGCATAAAAAATACAATGAACATTTTAAAATCTATATAACATTAGTTAATGTGTTAACAAATTACTGTCTTCACAATATTTTAACTTAAAATGATTGTTATAATCATATATAATTATGAGATTCAAAACTATCTGTATAAAATGTACTCATAGTTTTGAGTTTCAAATGCTTTGTAAAGGATTTGAAAATTTTACTCATTATAGAAGTGCATGTAGTAGTAAGAAAGGTTTTTGATTTCTTTCTTAAATTTCCTAAATTTTATATTTATGAAAAGAATGGACGTTTATTTTTATATCTGAGAAAGAAATTTTCGAAATGCTCTGGCCCTGTAACTTATTTTAAAGTTTAAAATATACTTTAGGTATACATGAAAATATCTGCGAAAATACTGCTCAGTGGATTAAGTTCACTAAGCACATATATTTTTGGTTTTCACAGAGTGAAGTGTTGCTCAAGGATGCGGAAAAATCTATTTTTTTTTTTTAGTTTTAGGAAAGACTTTTTGATACATAAAAGTTACATCTGATAAATGTTACATAACTCTTAATGCATTAGTCACAAAAAGGTTCTATTGAATTTGTTTTTAAAATATTGCTAAGTTGATTTATGCAGATAATGCAATTACACATAGTTCTTATTCTTTTATTTGATTGATGCAATTTAAATTATACACACTGATTTGTTTCATTCTATCAAATAAACTTTTCCCTGTAGTTCCAAGGCATACTAGAAAGAGCATTGAATTTCAGTGTTGGGAACCGTGGTACAGTTTTAATTCTGCCAGGATCTTCTCATCATTAGGGTTGTCCATACCTGCCAAAAAGAGGTCAAGACTGACATGGACTGTGGCAGGGCTGGAAATTGAGAAGGGTTGTTTCAGGGTAGAATAATGGGGTAAATACTCTAGAATCAAGAATTTAATATTAAGCTTTGGAAGCAGCACATTATTACTAAACTTTATTTTAAAATGTAAAATTTCAAATAAGTAACTAGATCTCCTTACACCTTTCAATCCCTCTAGCTTCACTTGAAATTCTTGAACTTCCTTTAATTCATATGTTCAATGCAACCCTTGATAGCAATAAATTTCACTCCAAGAGTCCAAAGCTATGGTTCGTTGAATCTTTTACTGGTCAGATGGGAATAGAGTCCACATTCTACTCGATTACATCATTTTTATCCACCACGTAAGTGTTTGTTTTTTGTTGTTATCGTCTCACAATAATAGACTACTGTTTTTTGATTCTCCCATTGATCTGGAATAAAGCAAGCCTAACCATTAGCTTCTCTATAATTTCTAAAATAAACTAAATGAATATATTTAGTTATTATTTCAAGCTGATATGTGGCTTGAATTGTATGAATTAGGATATTGGCATTAGTGTACATTGCTAATAAAAACAACTCTAACATTCTTCATAGGAACTAGGTTTTACATTAAGTGGGAAAATAAAAGACTTCCTTCAATTAAATGTTGGTTAGTTAGATATGGGAATAAACAAAGACCACCCAAACGGGATAAGCAAAAACTATTTATCCAAATCTTGCTAAGGCAAGAGAGTCAACGACCACCACTTGTATTTGATGGAGACTCAGTAGCAGGCCAGTTTGCAAGCTTGATACTGGAAAAAGACTTCAGGTGAAGACTGTTAGCATGAGAAAGTCAAAGACAGGCTAAATAGAGGTGGAACGTTCCATTAGTTTGGTTAAGGAGCATATTCTGCTTTCTCTGGTTTATCTGATCCCTCTGGAAAATGAAAACAATTAGGAAACCTGCAAGTTATTGATCAACTCTTCTTGGTCCCTTTTGGCCCATTGTTGGGGAGGTAATGGTTTGGTTCCCAAAGGATTTGCTGCAGAGTTTGTGGATCATAGCTCTATTTTTATGTAAGGTGGGACCATTGTACATTTAGTCTCTTAGTCTTCCGCTTTTGATCATTTTCTAATGGTGTGAGGTTAAACAACTTGGAAGCCTAGAGATTAAGGTCCTCACTCTTCAGGGACTGTTCAGTTATCTCCATAGTAACTGTATTGCCAGAACTTCTTGACCTTTCTATTGTGTTTAAAGAATTCGTCTCTAATATGAACAATGCTCCAAACCATCCTGAAAATAGAAATAAAATAACTATAATATATTCAAATCCTAGGGAGGGTAGAAGCTGCATAGTTATTCAAAGGTCCCTTGGGGTTTGGTTTTATTATTTTTTTTTAGGTTTGTGTTTTTTACAGGTGATAAATGACTTGCAAATAACCTCAGCTGTGTTTTTAAGGGATTCTTACCAACATAAACTAAAATAGTAAGCGATGAGTCTATACCATGATGAGTAGTTTCATGGCAAAATTTATCTAAAATCCATGTGAAATCATCTAATGCCGCCAAACAGCTGCTTTGAGTATCAGATGTGATCTGAGTAAAGGTTACAATCTGATTATTTTTTGTCTTCTTCTGGAAAACCAGGGGCTAAATGTAGAAGATTTATAATTGCCTCTTTGAATTCCTCCAGAGAATTATTCTTTGAAGATTTAGATAGACCCTTAACCTTGATTAAGACTGATTTATCTTGGCATAATAATTGGCTAGAATATTTTCTGTAGCTTCCATTTATCTCTTTTATTATTACTTGCATGATACACAATTATTATAGTAGGCACCTTTCTGGGAAGTAGGAGTGCATCTAAGAATTCCTTAACTTAGTGTCCATTTTTGATGGGGGTTCCAGCAGAGGTAAGACACCTTTTTTTTTTTTTTTTTCAAAGTATGCCAAAATTATGTGGTGCTACAAAAGCATACCTACTATCTACATATATGTTTAATTTGTACTCTGGCTGGTTGACGAGATCTAGTAAATGCAGTAAATGTGGATATCTGTACTGATTTTACCTCAGATAGAGAACTACTACTATAAGAGTGAGCTTAAATTAGTGATAGCATATTCTATTTGATAACCTCTAGTTTCAGTTTTGAGGTATAATTGATCAACAAATAATAGATCAAAATTATTGAAGGGTGTCTATGATACATCCAGTCAAGGTACAGAGGTAAGTAACTGAGGTAATAAGAACTGATGTCCCTAACTGAGGTAATAAGAACTGATGTTCTGTTTATTTCTGGTTAGGGCAGGAAAGTGGTTGGGTTTAAAGTGTTTCAGAAGTGAATAATAATGTAATAGGGAGAGAGTAATATAGTCTCAAAATAGGTTAATTGGCTAGCTGACAATTGTTGCATGTTCTCCATCAGTAGTAATGTCAGTTTTGCTTAACAAAGCATGAGACCAAGTAGGGGACCTAGGACTACTTCATTAGAAGCATGGAATCAACAACTTTTGTAGGTACAACTATTGCTCAAAGACAAACAGAATGATTCTTTGAAAGTAGGCCAGTGGAGAAGCTATAGTTTTTTGATGTTTCCTATGAAGTTGAGTTAAAACTCCGACTTGCCCAGATCTTTCATGCACAAATAGACAACATGGCTTTTAATAGTTAGTGACACCTAGAGGAGGCTGTTAAAAAGCATCTTAAGATTAGAGAGTCCATTTCATCTGTGGGCTCCCAGAGTAGAGGGTCTGTTACCAACGACTTAGTCAATTCATAAAGAGATATTGCAATCTCAGGAAAAAAATTAAGATTGGTTGGTCTTCCATCTAGCAGGAGAGATTTTTTTTTTCTGACAAGATATACCATGATGTAAGTAATGAACAATGTCTTGGGAAAATTGTGATTTATCTTTTGAAACTTTATGCCCCTTTCCTGCAAAGGCTGAGAGAAAAAATAAAAAAATAGAACAAATCCTATCAAATTGCTTCCTTGTTCTCTGAACAAAGTAAAAGAGCACCACATGCTACACCATAACTGAACCTCAAGAGAAATTTAATTCCTTTAAGTCTTGATTTAGGACTGAGAAAAAATAAGAGGGGTTTTCAAAGACTCTCTAGAGCATGACTGTCCAGGTATGTTGTGTTCCTTCCAGGAGAAGGCAAAACGATATTGATTTTCCTAGTCAAGAGACACACTGAAAAAGTCAGAGCAAAGATATATTATAGTGAAGCAAGTTGCTTCAGGAAGAATGAATGACAGTACATTCATTGGGTTATGTATTACCAGGAAGAGAGGGAGAACAAATTTGTTGATGGTCCTGAGGTCTTGAACATATTGATGTCCTCGTCCATTTGGTTTCTTTATTGATAGGAAGGGAGTGTTACAGGGACTAGCACTGGGTATAAGAATACCTTCGTGTATTAGGCTTTCAACATAGGTCTGAGCCCTTCTTTTGCTTCTAGCTTTAAGGGATATTGGGAAAGTTTGGATAACAGTTTGGTATAATCTATCTGAACTTTAATGGGTCTCTTATAATACTATTTCCTATATCACTAGAAAGTCCAATGCAATCCAACAGTGGCTATCTCCAAGTGCAGATCTAAAAATCTATGCTCTTTCGGCAGGTGGAAACTGTGATCTTTGTATCTGGATCACTACTAGGTATGCAGAAAAACAATAACAAAAAATCAAGAGAGAACTAACTTCATTTAGTTTTATGGATGGCCCACAGCAAAGTTTATAAAAATGGACAGAGGTCCAGTGTAAACATCACACTAAATGTGCTGTTTGGCTGGCTTGAAAAACAGGCTTACGGGCCTATGCTCATGTGTTGCTGCTTTTATGATAAATACATTTAGATAGCACTACCCAAAGCAGTAAAACAAAAGACAACAAAAAGAAATTGAAAAAAGAAGCCTGATTCCACCAAGGATGCCAAGCAAACGGGAACCAATACTAAAAGCAATGACTAAACCTAGAATAAAAAGTCAAAGAACTGAATGCAAAGAGAGCAGAGTTCAGACCAGGTGCTGACTTGTCATAAGGCATCAGGAGCCATTGTGGCTACTGCACTGGGTGATGACTGGGGTCCACAGCAATGGGCAATGGAGACTACGTCTTGTTGAAACCTCCAGAGAAACTATGGAAATGAATGAAGACAACCTAAATGAGAACAAACAAAAGGTATTTATTCAGAGCTTGCTATAGAAAGGAAGTTAGCCACCATCACTTGCATTTGACAGAGACTCAGAGGTAGGCAGGGAAGTGTGAGAAATTTATAGTGAAAAAAGTTATGCACTGATTGCAGGTTGCTGGCATGGAGATGCTGTAAGCTGGCTAAGTAGAAGCAAGGAGTTCTATGTGATTGACTAGAGATCCATATTTTGCTTTCTCTAGTTGGCCATAAGTTGAAAGCAGGAGCAAAATTAGAGATACCGGGAATTATTGACCAAGAACTGGTTGTATTGGACTGACTCTTGTAGAGGTTGTGGTTTGGCTTCTTGGACTGACTGCAGCAGCAAAGGTTGGAGGTCAGAGCTTTATTGTTTTATATAATCTGTATTTTGTCTATTTCTATACTCAGCATCTCAAGACCTTTGTGGATGAATGAAACATATGTTGTAATTGTTGTTTTGTTGTTGTTCATAACAGATTATGAGAAACAAACTATGTAATGTGAACAACTTTTTCTTGCTCTATGTGTAATATGTTAACTTTCAAAGAAGCTGAAACCTAGTAACATATTTCCCTATATTTTGTGGAGCTATCCAGTTCCTCATTGTCACAGCATTTATTAGAGATATATGTGTTTTCTCCAGAGTAGGAGACGTCTGGGAAACAAGGGCTCCTGAAATATCATGTGACTTGGCCTCAGCATTTAGTATGAACAGAATAGAAATAAAAAATAAAAACACAAAAACTGCTGAAAGTAAACAGAATAAGCAATAACGTAATATCTGTACAGATTGCAGTAAAAATCGTTGTATGGTCAGAGAGAAAAAGTTCTTGGATGAGGAAGAGGAGTAGGTAGAAAAGAAAAGTGATAGAGTGATTGTCTTGATATGCCGGAGAGAATGGAATCTCTAATTGTTGTCTGATGATAGTGCTTAGATGCAATAAAAAACAAAATCCATATTTTAAATTAGTATATTTGAAGGTTAAGAAAACCGTTCCCTGAGCCCTCTCTCCAGAAGAGAGATTAACATGGTTCCTTAACTCTAGGGAATATGTTAATTTGAAGTGCATTTCATGTTCCAAATGCACCAGTCATCAATTTAGCATGATGATTGTACTTGGTAGGAAAATCACAACTTAACACTAGATAGTAGCTCAATTAAACAGTAATAGAATTTCTTATACTTTATTTTACTAATTTTAACTGCATTCTACTATTTCCTATTACATCTATTCAAATATTGGTAAATATATTTTATAAATGTACAGTTTCTAGATAGTAAAGAGAATGTTACAGAAACTATGAAATTTCTTTAACAACCCATACTTAATGCTTTAAATTTTTTTTTCTTTATTTTTATTTTCCTCTATAGGAAAATTCCTGGGATAATTTTAAAGACATTAAACATTTTTTATTCGTATTAATTAATATCACACTCCCCCTGAAGATATTCTCTCTTTTTTACCTGTCTAAATTCACTACAGGGAATTTATTTAAATTTACTCCACATAAGTATTATAATACTTTTAGTGTGTTTTTATGTTACTTCTCTTAGTTAATTGTGAAATTCAGAGCATTTATATAATTTTAAAAAGGTTTAAATATTACTCTTCATTGCATGAGAAAAAAAAGTTTAGCATTTCTAAAAGCGATTTTTATATGCAAGATTTCCAGATTCAAATAGAAAAAGTAATGTAATTATAACATCATTTTTAAGCTCATTTTTACTAGCTAACATACAATGTATTTCATTAATTGAAAAATGACTTCTATCCTTAGTAAATGTTATGTCTGACATATATTGAGCCATGGGAAAACATAAAATTTTATATTAAAATATGTTAATTTTGCTTGTTATGAAATATGGCTGATACTGAACTGTAGATGGCAACATCAAGTATACACTGAATAGCAATGGAATGTTCTTGGCTCATATACAAGAAAGGGTTTCCAATTTTGCCTTGTTGTTGCTGAATGTTAGGTATCTTATTCTACTTTCTGGGAAATTAGATTTTTGCTTTTATTATTGCTAAGTCATGTTTTAGTAGAACATATCATTGTGAGACCGAATCCATTAGTAAATAATGTAATCAAAACATGTGACAAATACAGTTTTTATTTTAAAGTTTGAAGTAATAACTAAAATAAACAAATATATCACCAGTAAGGCAAGAAACAACAAATTTAAAGTACATGGACAAGCACCATGAAATAGAGGTGCTAATACCCAAGCTGTTCTAAAGACTTAACACCAAAGAATATTGTTTTTTCAGAAATAGTTGAACTTACATTAAGGAAGTATGATAAGTTGTTTCACTGCTGTACTACATTAACTAGGAAAGATCAATTGGTAACTGTCTTAAAGGCGCTTGTTTATCAAAACTTATGTTTAACGAACTATCTAAATATTAAAAAACTGGCATCTCATTTGGGGTATGAAAATTAAGAAATAAATCTGTTGAACTTTAGGGATGAAAAGGTTCTTTTACAGCTTGTTTCAGATTTGCATTCACGGTATTTGTAATTAACGTCTTGTAAAATAATTTGTGTGATAAGAGCATATAATGATAGTGGAGGGAGTCAGGGATAGTTTGTTTGCTGAGAAAAAAAGCCTTTGAAATTACCCCATTTGTTAGTCTGTCTTCATAGTGCTATAAAAAAAAAACAAAAACACTGAGAGAAGATAATTTATAGAGAAAGCAGGTTTAATTGATTCACGGTTCTGCCTGGGCTGGGGAGACCTCAAGTAACTTATAATCATGGTGGAAGGGGAAGCAGGCACGTCTTACATGGTGGCAGGAGAGACAGAAGTGAAAGTGCAGGAAAAATCTACCATTATAAAACCATCAGATCGCATAAGAATTCACTCACTATCATGGGAATGGCATGGAGGAGACTGCCCCCCATGATCCAATCTCCCTGCACCGGGTCTCTCCCTCAACACCTTGGGATTACAATTCAAGATGAGATTTGGGTGGTGACACAAAGTCTAACCATACCACTCCACATTTTATTGCAGCATTATTTAAAATTGCCAAGATGTAGAATCTAAGTGTCCATTAACAATGAGTGGATGAAGAAAATGTGGTATAAATACACAAAATGAAATACTAGTCAGCCTTCCAAATAAGAAAAAACTGTTGTTTCCAATATCGATGAACTTGGAGACCAAGTGAAATAAGCCAGGCACAGAGACAACTACTGCATGATCTCATTTATATATGATATACAAAAAGTTGAACTCATAGAAATACAGAATAGATGGTAGTTACCAGAGGTGTGGGAGGTGGGGGATGGTGGATGAAAGATGGTGGTCAAAGGACACAAATTTTAGTTAGATAGGAAGAATAAGTTTAAGACATTTATCACACAACATACTGAATATAGTTAATAAAAATGTATTCTTGAAAATTGCTAAGAAATTAGATTTTAATAGTTCTTACCATGGAAAATGACATGTTTGTGAGGTAATATATAAGTTAATAGCTTGATTTAGCCTTTCCATGATGTATACATATTTCAAAGCATGTCGTGCATGCAAATACATGCAATTTTTATTTGTCAGTCAAGAATAAATAATGTAAGAAATTACACTACATGAAGACACAATAACTTTGTCACCAAATACTGAGTTATTTTGAAGAGTTTTTTTTTATTATTATTATTATTTTTGATGCTTCATTCTACACAGTGGAAAATAGGGGCCAATAACACTCTGCCTTATTGCACTTATATTAAGAAAAATTTAATAATGATTAAACTCTCTCACTGTTGACACCCAACCATTTAGATTCCTGATCCTATTCCTAAGTCATATTTTAAAAGGACCATATTTTAATACAATAGAATATGTTAAAATAAATACAATTATGTATACATATATAATGATTTTTGTAAATATATATGTATAATTAGTTGTGTGTATATATATACACACATATACGTGTGTGTGTGTGTGTGTGTGTGTGTATACCTAACACTGAACATAATCTCTCTGTCTTGTCTCTTTAAATTCATTAATTAGGAATTTACTAACTTTTCTATAGCTGCAATAACAAATTTCCACACAATTGGGTAGCTGTGACTTAAACAACAGAAGCTTTACTGTCTCATAGTTCTGGAGGCTGGAAGTCTGAAATCAAGGTGTCAGCAGGGTTTGATCCTTTCTGAGGAATCTGAGAGAGAGTAATTTCCATGACTCTCTCCTAGTTTCTGATAGCCTCAAATATTCCTTGGCTTGTAGAGAGTGCTCTCCGTATACTTCTGCCCTTGCCTGTCTCTTGTCCAAATTTCCCCTTTCATGACACCTTTCATATTGGATTAGGGCCTGTATTTATGACCTCATCTTAATTTAATCATCTGGAAAGATCCTACACTGCAGTAAGCTCACATTCACAGGTATAGGGGATTGGTAGGTTTTCCGTGGGAACAAAAATCAAGCTGGAACACTCTACATAAACATTAGCACTTTAGCAATTATATACATGATGAAGATATACAAATTTGGTCATGTTTATATTTAAAATATTACTTTATTATATCAGCAGCAAAATAAGCCAAAAAATCTAAATAAATGGAGAGATGTTCTAGGTTAAAAAAAGTTTACTTCCTGGCTAACAAGGTGAAACTTCATCTGTACTAAAAATACAAAAAACTAGCTGATCATGGTGGCATGCACTTGTAGTCTCAGCTAATTGGGAGGTTGAGGCAGGAGAATCACTTGAACCTGGGAGGTGGAGGTTGCAGTGAGGCGAGATCGCACCACTGAACTCCAGCCTGGGTGACAGAGCCAGACTCTGTCTCATAAAAAAATTGCTTTATTTTACAAATGCATTTAAATTTGAATAATTCAATAATTATTTACATATTTTTATGCATTTAATTTAGACGAGAAAAAATGAGTAGACATATGTAATAATACAAATGTTTATTTATTTGTTTTGGAATTTACACTAAGGTTCTTAATTATTTTGTAATATCATTAAAAACAGACAAATGTAGCAAGGCATTAAGTATGTCATTGCCCATTACTACAACAGCTTTTCACATTCTATTCCCTGTATCTTTCTGCCACAGCTGGTAATTCAAGAAAAAATCCTGACATCCCCTTCAAGTTATAAAGTTCATGTTAGTTGAGTTGTAGGTAGTATAAACAAAAATAATGAGTTAGATTGAAGATTGTAATCGGATTCAGGAGATTGTGGTACTACTGAAGCCAAAGGCCTGGAATGGACAGGAGAAGCTATGACATCCATGGACCATAAATATATAGTTAGCAGCCTATCTTTGTTAAGAGTAAACTCTTTTTTTCAGTTTTGAGAAAGAATCAAGGAACTAAATAAAACAATTTTATCAGAGTTTTGATCCAAAATAATTACAAACTGAAATAAATCTCTGAGAATTCAAGGAGAAAGAAATCACAAACCTCCACTGAAGCCTAAGGAATATCTTTGAAATTCATACAAATAAACTACATCTGCTTTTTTTGGAAATAAAGAAAACACATTTTATCTAAAATTGTATATTTCACATGCAAGAGTAATAAAGAAATAAAAATGAGAAAACCAAAATTTAATCTAAATACATAAATTTTATAAAACTGCTGTATGAATAAAAAATGAAATAAAGCTTATATGAACAGAGAATGGAAAAAAAAACCACAATGACTACCTATGTGTGTTACTATGGTTATACTAGAAAAGTTCAAATAAAGAATGTAGTGTACATTTCAGAATTGCTGACAGTAACTCTCAAATGTCTCACCACAAAAATTGATGGGTAAATGAGGTGACAGATATGTTAATTAGCTTGATATAATCATTACACTTTGTATGCATATAATCAAAACATCACATTGTATCCCACAAATATATATATTTATGATGTCAATTGAAAATATGAATAATAAAAAAAGCTTGTGCTCAGAAGCGTATCTTGTGGATTTATTAGTAATAAAGCATTACTATGTGTCAGTCATGAAGTCAAATGCCACTGGTCCAAAGTCATCAATAGTATTATAACATTCTATGGAATTCCATGTATCATTGGTTCCACATAATCTCTCGTCTTCAAAGCATTTCTGCAAATGCTTGTTTTTAGATAAGTAATCATGTAAGGCTGAAAGACAGACTGTGGGGATACGATTTCAGAAGTCAGTCAGTTTGAGACCCTAGGAATGTAAGGCATTGCTATGTGTGTTTGCAGGTCATTGAAAATGATTATTTGCTATATATATTATAAGAATTATTTGGAGTACATGTATTCATGCATATATGTTGTAAATAATAAAATTCAGCATACTGAATATATAATTAATAATATATTGATGATTAATTATTAATCTATTACATTTTATATATATATATTTTTTTAATTGTCCACCTAAATAGAACAGACAGTGATATCAAAATCAAGAACATGGCAGAGTATTAACGGGTGAAATATATAGTTTAGATATTTCTATATTATCTCATAAAGCATGTTTTACTGGAAGTTCTGTGGTGGCTTTTTAACTAGAGCAGAGGTAAACAACTTTTTTCTTCAAGGGTCATGCAGTAAATAGAATTAGGACTTGGAAAAAGGCAAAATCTAGATGACTACATTACCTTTTTATAACATTATTTAAAATGTCACCACTTAAAAATGAAAAATGAAAACCACATTATGCCTATACAAAACAGGAGGCAGGCTGAAGTTAGCCAGTAGTCCATGGTTTTCTAACCTGTGATCTAAACCACAGAAAGATTTTCTATATCAATAAAAATTATTCATATTAAATACACACGCATTTTCTCAATCATAGAAATATCAGCTATTTTTTTTTCACTATGCTTTCATGAAATATTTTCTACCTCTGTTTCTATGTAAACATAAGTATTATTTCTCTGTATAATTGGGATGGCCATACATACTGGTTTTTCTGCATCACTATCAATCTACGAATGTTATACTGCATTATTATTAATAGCAGCATGTCTCTCAAATATTACTATATTTGGCTGATAAATTACACAGAAGTTATTTACAATGAGCATCATTTTATTTCAGTTATTTTTATATAGGTCACGTATGTTTTACTTTTATGTTTCATTGTTTCAAAATTACTAATAGGTGTCTTAATATATATATAATTTAATAGATTTCAACCCATTAATCTATAAGAACATAATTGACATAGTCAGCTTCACATCCGTCAAACCACTCTTTTATTCTGTCTGTACCGTTTTGATTGCTGTCAAATCCACCAGCACTGCCTTACATGCTATCTTTATGCTCCAGATTGGAAACTGTTACTCCATCTCTCAGAATTTTCTGCATAGATGGAGATTGATTCCTCCCCTATTATTATAAAGTCTTTTTCACTTAGCTAACAGGTTACTAAAGAAAGCATGGAGAATCTCCACCCATACCAGTTAAAGACAAACGATGAAAGAAGAACAAAGAATTTTCAGGAAAGTAACTGTATGTACAAAGGCCTTGAAGCAGAAATAAATCCAGTGTTTGAGAAAAGTCATATAATTAGGGCATGATTTCCCAGAAAGTCAATTTGACCAAATACACGGCCTCTTTTTCTGAAAGTGATAACTACATTATTAAAAAACTAGGGAAAAATGCCACTTTATACCTTTTTTAGCATATGAATTAACACACATTTATATATGTGTTTGTATTTGCAATTTTTTATTTGCAGTCCTTGTTTTATCTGTTGGATGATACTTTTCTCCTTCAATTTCTTACATGTTAAAATAGCTATGTGTTATTGTAAGACATTTTGGACAAGGCGGGCCACTACTAAAATTGTATTGTTATGTATCAGTTCTTGTTTTATGCACATAAAAATAAATTTAGAGAAAATGGGTAAGATTACTGTTAATTTAACATTCTAGAAGAAAAAAAGAAAAGCTATCCTAGTCAGGAAAGGTATTTATAATGCCCAAAGATAACAGGTTGTTGCTATATGCTGTGCCTCCCAATAAATCAGAGGATGAAAAGATATATATAACTGGTGCAATGTTAATTACTTTTCAACATAACTGTCAGTGTAAGGGAACAATCAGCTTTTATTTAGTTAGTTAAATTTGCAGAAGAGAAAAGCATCATCTGGTTCCAGGACATTGGTTATATTGTATGAATGAAAGCTACTCATAATGTGCATTTTATACTAAAACATTTGTGAATACAGATTTCCCAGAAACTGAATATCATAATTTAAAATATAACCTAGGGAAAATATCAACATCATTTTCAAATCCATATGGACTGTTTAACAAAATGAAAACTATGGCTGTGCAATACTATTGGCATTACATTATCAGGCTCCTGATCCTCAAGCCTTAAAAATCTTAACATTTAATACATGATCTATCTGTAGAGTCTACCATCTTAGACATAGCTTAAATACATCAACTGTCTTTCTCTTGCTTGATTACTCTGGCTAGGATTTCCAGTACTATGTAAAATAGGAGTGGTGAAAGTGGCATAATTTCCTTGTTCCAGTTCTTAGATGGAATGCTTTCAACTCTTTCCCATTCAGTATGATGTTGGCTATGGATTTGTAATATATATCACAAATTTTTATTATTTTGAGGTATGTTCACTCTATGCCTAGTTTGTTGAGAATTTTTATTATGAAGGGAAGCTGAATTTAACAAATGCTTTTTCTGTGTCTATTGAGATGATCATATGAGTTTCTCCTTAAATCTCTTTATGTGATTGGAAAAGAGGAAGTCAAATGATCCCTATTTCCTGATGATATGATACCTAGAAAACCCTAAACACTCCACCAAAAAACTCTTAGTTTGATAAATGGATTCAGTAGGTTTTCAAAATATCATTTTATATACCAATATTGACCCAGTTAAGAACCCAATCAAGAAGGCAACTCTGCTTACTCTAGCTACCAAAAAAAAAAAAAAAAAAAAAAAAAAAAAACACCTAGGAACATATTTAACCAAGGAGGTAGAAGATCTCTACAAGGAAAACTACAAAACACCGATGGAAGAAATTATAGATGATGCAAACAAATGAAACATTGTCTTACACTTATGGATCAGAGAATTAATAGCATTAACATGATCATTCTGGCTAGGCATGGTAGCTCACACCTCTAATCCCAGCAGTTTGGGATGCTGAGGAGGGCAGATCACTTGAGCCCAAGAGTTCAAGACTAGCCTGGTCAACATGGCAAAACTGCATCTCTATTTTTTAAATTATAAATTTTAAAAAAATAATAAACATTTACCCAAAGCAATCTACAGTTTCAGTGCAATTCCTATCAAACTACCAACATCATTTTTCACAGAATTAGAAAAAAAAAAAAATCCTAAATCTTATGAGGAACCAAAACAGACCACAAATAGCCAAAGAAATTCTAAGCAGAAAGAAAAAAGCTGAAGGCATCACATCATCTTACTTAAAATTATACTACAAGGTTATAATGACCAAAATACCATGGTACTACTATAAAAATAGACACATGCATGGGTCAGTGGAACAGAATAGTGAACCCAGAAATAAAGCCATCTATCCACCGCCAAAAAAATCTCTGACAAAGTTGACAAGAACATGTACTGGGGAAAGGACACTGCGGACACTGTTTTCTTTTTTTCTTTCTCTTTCTCTCTCTCTTTTTTTTTTTTTTTTTTTTTTTTTGTTAAAGACCAAATCTCGCTCTGTCATCCAGGCTGGAGTGCAGTGGCGCTCACTGCAAACTCCACTTCCTGGGTTCACACCGTTCTCCTGCCTCAGCCTCCCGAGTAGCTTGGACTACAGGTGCCCACCACTACTCCCGGTTAATTTTTTTTTTTTTTTTTTTTTTTTGTATTTTTAGTAGAGACAGGGTTTCACTGTGTTAGCCAGGATGGTCTCGATCTCCTGACCTTGTGATCCGCCCGCCTCAGCCTCCCAAAGTGCTGGGATTACAGCCGTGAGCCACCGCGCCCGGCAGTACACTGTTTTCAATAAATGGTTCTGGACAAATTGGATTGCTATATGCAGAAAAATGAAACTAGATCAACTCAAAAATCAACTCAAGATGTATTAAAGACTTAAACGTAAGACCTGAACCTATTAAAATACTACAAGCAAACTTAGGGAAAACTCTTCTGTATATTGGTCTAGGCAAAGAATTAATGATTTAAGAACCTCAAGGCATAAGCAACAAAAACGATAGTAGACAAATGGCACTTAAGTCAACTGAGGAGGTTCTGCACAGAAAAATAAACAATCAACAGAGTGAACAGACAACCTAAAGAATGAACGACAATATTTGCAAAATGTGTATTTGACAGGGGATGCATCCAAAATTTACAAGGAATTCAATTCAACAACACCAAAGCAAGTAACCCCATTAAAAAGTGAGCACAAAATATGAATAGTCAGTTTTCAAAAGAAGACATACAAATGGCCAACAAACATATGAAGACTAATTTTCAGAGAAATGCACATTAAAAACCACAATGAGATCTCATCTTACACTAGTTAGAATGACTTTTATTAAAAAGACAAAAATTAACAGATGTTGGCAAGGACATGGAGAAAAGAAAACACTTATACACTATTAGTAGAAATATAAATTAGTACAACATCTATGGAAAACAGTATAAAGATTTCTCAAAGAATTAACATGGCAGCTATGTTTGTATTACTCCATTTTCATGCTGCTGATGAAGACATACCCGAGACTGGGCAATATACAAAAGAAAGAGATTTAATGGACTTACTGTTTCACAAGGCTGGGGTGGCCTTACAATCATGGCAGAAGGCAAAGAGAGAACTCGTGCATGAAAACTCCTCTTTATAAAATGATCTGATGTCCTGAGAATTAGTCATTATCATGAGAAAAGCACCAGAAAAACTTCCACCCATGATTCAGTTATCTCCCACCCAAGGTCTCTCTTATAATGCTTGGGAATTTAAGATGAGAGTTGGGTGGGAACACAGACAAACCATATCAATATTCGATCCAGCAATCCCACTACTGAATATCTACCCAAAGGAAAAGAAACAATTACATTTTAAAAATCTACACTTATACGTTCATTGCAGCACAATTCATAACAAAGATATGGAACTAACCAGTGTCCATCGGTGGATGATTGGATGAAGAATGTGTGGTATGTATACACAATGGACCATTATTCAGCCATAACAAAGAATGAAATAATGTTTTTTACAACAACATGGATAGAAATGAGGGCCACTACATAAGTGAAACAATTCGGACAAATACCACATGCTCTCAATTTTAAGTGAGAGCTAAATAATATATACACAGGGACATAGACTGTGGAATGATAGCTACTGGGGACACAGAGGGTGGGGGCATGGGAGTGGAGTAGATGATGAAAAATTACTTAACGGGTACAATGTACATTATTTCAGTGATGGAGTCACTAAAAGTGGAGACTTCACTACTATGTGATATATCCATGTAACAAAATTACACTTGTACCCCAAGTCTATACCAAAAATTACAAACTATAAAAGGATAAAGCAAATAATTTTGTTGTTTAAATGTTCGTCTGACTGTACCTGAGAAGGGTACCTGCGGTCCAGGAATCCTATTTGTTAAGAGTTCATTACCAAGCTTATCTGAGCAGACACTACAAGAATCCTAGTCATCTTAAACCAGTCATATTAAAGTATGAGTTCATTACCTCTTTCCTTTAATTTTAAGTTTATACAAGTATGCTTCCATTTATTCTCTTTGGTTTTGTGGTTGGTATACCCATTTATTATTCAATGAACAAATATTTGTAAAGGACCAGAACCAGACTGACATATGTTTATATGTCTTAGTTTGGATTTCATCATAAGGAGACCCTGAGACAAGACTGTGAGTACAAGTACTTTACTGGGGAGTGAATTCAGAGAATACTGAGTGGGAGTGAAGAAGTAGTGGCGAGAAAGGAGGAGAGCTAATAAAAAGCATGGATTCATAAACATTAAAAATTCAAAAATACAACATTAAAAATATATATGTTTAGTGACAGATTTGTGTCCATGGGTAATTGGGCTCAATGATACTTAATTGAGATAATTTGAAAAACTTCATGAAACCTATGTCAGATTTGTGCCCCTGAGGGGTGACAAAAATAGGGAAATCATTTACCAACACTTTTCTCTCATTGATGAATTATCAAAATATTAATTTGTTTGCACTCTCAGCCTGCACCCCACTGTGGGCAGAATAGCTTCCATAGCCAGAGGACCCACAGGTGGAGAGATGCAGAAACCATTTTTTAATATAAGGAAAATGTCTGAAGATGCCTTTCCGAGGGAATGTGGGCAGTCAGTTAACACAATGGATGATAGTATAGAAATTACCTGTCAGTTATCATGGGGGCTTAAAAATTAAATAACCTGGGCATAAATGTTTTAATTTACTATTTTTCTAATAACATTTTAAACACTATTTTATTGTAGTAATTTTGAAAACCTAGAATACAGTATATGGCTTGTAAGAACACCAAAAGCACATAAACACCACCACCCAGGAACATCTAGTAATAAAATATATCTACACACACACAAACACATACACACATAAAATTCTATTTTACAATAATTTTTACCATTTTACTTTTTTCTAGTCTCCTATTCCGCAAATTCATATGCAACCACTTACAATTATCCTGTTTTGTATTTAAGATAATATTTTAATTAACCTATACCTAATATTTCTAAATATTTGACAACAATATCAGAATATTTACATAAGTTCTATCTACTCTAGTTATCATACATAATGAGAGTTGGTGTATAGTAGATATACCATTTGGCAAAAGAACTTAAAATTATTTAAACAGAAAGTATCTAATTTTTGGAAAGTTTTACATGTAATGCATATTCATTGTAGCAACTTTGAAAATCTCAGAAAATATGAAATATATCAAAATCACATAAAACTAAACCACCCAGAAATAATGAATTATACTATAAACATTCAATTCTATAAAGGGTGCAATAATCATTTTTGCCATTTTATTTTACTCTGCTATTACACAAATATTCACATATACGTTCTTATTTTAATTTGTAAGGTGATGTTTTTAAAAACCTCACATGCAATGTTTCAGTTTTTTAGTAATCATTTTTCTCAGAAAAATTATGTAAGTCCTATTTCTATTAATCACAAGCTTTAGAGTTCATAAATTATATATACTCACACACAGAAATCTACAAACACCATTGTCACCACCAGGAAAAAACACATGGGTTTGTCTTTTTGCTTCCAAGCTCATTTAGAACTTATTTTTGGCACTTTTATACATTTCATTTAATATATTTCCTGTCAAAATGTTGTTATTTTCAGAATATATGCCACACACTTTTATATACTTATATTGTGAATAAATAATTTATTTGGAATAGGAATCTGCTTTCATGGCAATTGATACATATATGTATTTACACACATGTAAAATTTACCTAAAATCAATAGTTAGGTTTTCTTGACACATTAATAAATCACTGATTCAGGGTAGGGAAAGGATCTCTATTCAGCAATGTTGCTTCAAATACAGTAGAATAAACAAAGAATTAGCTGAAAAGATGTCAAATCAAAAACCTATATTCAATCCACACTAAACCTCAAATTAACCTAATCTAAGACTTACAATATCATAAACTGCATATTGAGCATAAACACACACGCACAGACACATATGCACACACACACAGTCACTAATGCCCAACTTTCCCATTCTACCCCAACTCACTAACCATAGAATTACTCTATTTATTGTTCAAGTGTTGGATTTCGATTAAAAAAAATGGTTCTTGTTTGGGGAGCTAAATTAATTTGAAGAATTTTAGCTTTTAAAAGACTTTCTATGCATTATTACCTCTTTTTAGTTTAAAAATGCATAATTTGTGAACTGTGTTATTTCATATATGAAACACTAATGGAAAATTTCAAAGCCAAAGCAAGTATTTTCAAAGTATTTTAAAGCGAACCAAATTTTTTTAAAAAGGATGATTAAAATCACAAAGTATACTTTTTTGTTGATAAAATGGATATATTTTTAGGCCACTGCCAGCTATATTACTGGCTGAGGGCTATATACCATATTTTCTCACAGTGAAAAGATTTAAGTTAGTGGAGGAGAATGTAAAACCTTCAGGCATAGTCAGTGTTTACATAATTCTAATAGGTTTATGAATACTATCAGTAATTTCCTACTTTCAATAATCTTTACAGAGAGAAATGGCTTCCAGAATATATGCATACCAAGTGTAAATCTGAAAAAAATTTTCTGTGAAACTTATAAACTTATAGTATACCAAGAATGAAATAAAACTTCAAATGTTATTGAAAAATAAACAGAACAAAAACAAACCAACATCACTCCAGATGTAAAAATAAAATAAGTTCCCTAAAAAAAAAACCATGATTACGTTCGGAACCCTAGTTTTTGAAAAAAAAGTTATTAAAATTATATCAATTATAAATGTAACCCTGTTTTCACAAAAAAACATGAAATGTCTATACGTTTTCTAAATCAGTCAATATTATGAAGCTTTTAAAAATGGAATTTACTGTAAAACTTTCAATAATCAAAACAAGAACTATGTCCCAAGACTCTTTATTTTTGTTATTTTAGTGCAAAATAAAAAGTAAGAAAATTATAGTACAATAAAAGAATCTGAGCATTTTCCTTAGAAGTAGTTAAATTGTTTTAATCAGTGTGGACTGATATAACAAAGATATCACAGACTTGGCCTCTGTAACAAGCATATCTCACATTTCTGGAGGCTGCTGACTGTAAGACCGGCACACTGGCAGTTCTGATGTTTGATGAGGGCTCCATTTCCTGGTTCGTAGGTGACAATTTCTATCAGTATTTTCACTTAGCCAAACTGGCCAGGGAGCTTTCTGAGATCTCTTTTATAAGGGCACTAATTACCTCCTAAAAGTGACACTTTCAAATACCATCATATTGGGTATTAGGTTTCAAAATATGAATTCTGCAGGAACATAAACATTCAGTTTCTGGCAATATTGAAACTTTTAATGACAAAGGAAAGAGCTCAAGGAGGCCTGAGATTTAGTTCTGCTTAGCCTGACCTATGTTTAATTTAGTCTAGGAGTAAACAGTTAGGAATATATACAAGTTTATCATACCAATGATTTCTGATATATGGTCAGAATGATTGATAGTCGTTTCCAGAAGAGTTAGGAAGTACCAGAACGGTAAAAAGAGCTATTGAGAAAAGAGGACCAAAGCTTCCCCAAAGTCCTGATAATCCTTTATAACCTCTGGCCATATTTTCAGCACTATGGAACAATGTGGAAATTTTAGGGCTAGAAAAGCTGTGTCTCTGCCTAAAAACCACTTTGATTTAATCTCTATTCTTTGAAGCCGCCTTGGAGCAGATAAGCTTCTATGTCCTTTAAATTAAAGAAACTCAAATTATGCCTTACTTATGTCAACTATCTTTCAACTCATCATCATTATCCTATCACAGTCATGCAGATTCTACAGTAGATATGTAATTTTATCACCCTGCTACTGCATCTTTATTGTTATATACCATCTCATCACATTCTATTTCATGCTTTTTGAATTTTTGTCTTTTAATACTCTTTTGACTAGCATAAACTAAAATGTTTTGAATATTAGAGCCCTGAACTTAACTTTGTTTTACCATTTCCTTAAAGCTTATAAAATACTTCTTGCTGATTCAGATTTCTCAAACTCTGTAACAGAAAACGAGTTTAATTTTGGTTTTGGGTATTTCAATATTTGGCACTTCAAATTACAATCCCTGTTTCATTTATTTATTTTGTTCATCAATCACTTATTTTTTCTCTTTCTTTCTTTCATTGTTTTGTTTTTCTTTTTTTTTTTTTTTAACTAATGAGATGTTTTAAAAAGACAAGGATAATGAAATCAATTTTATAATTATCTGCACTGACCATTTTACATTTAATTATGAGGAAAGATCATGTCTTGAATTTGTATCTAAAAGTAAGGTTGTTATGTATGGTTGGAGCGAGTTGGTAAGAAGGAAAATATTTAATAGTAATAATTAGTAATAATGTGATTATTACATTGATCAGTGAAATTTTATATAGTATGTTTTATTTGCATTACAAAATAATAAGTTAAAATATATTAGTGTCTTATTTTTAAAAAGAAGAGATACAAAGTCAGGATATGTAAGTATTTTTTCCAAAATCGAAATGGATAGACAATTATGTGGCTAATTCTGGAACCTAAATATAAGTCTCTGACTTCATGCTAAGACTGTTTCACCTGCATTGTACTCCTTTTCCTAAAGTACAGGCTCTCAGAGGGGTGTAAAAATTGTTTCAATTGGCCAGGTGCGGTGGCTTATGCCTGCAATCCCAACACTTTTGGAGGCCGAGGCGAGCGGATCATGAAGTCAAGAGATTGAGACCGTTCTGGCCAACATGGTGAAACCCCATCTCTATTACAAATATAAAAATTAGCTGAGCATGGTGGAGCGTGCCTGTAGTCCCAGCTACTCAGCAGGCTGAGGGAGGAGAACAGCTTGAACCTAGGGAGGCAGAGGTTGCAGTGAGCCAAGATCACACCATTGCACTCCAATCTGGAGAGAGAGCAAGACTTCATCTGAAGAAAAAAAAAAAAGAAAAAAAAAAGTTACCACTTTTAAAAAAATGTGAAAAAAAATAAACTTGATTTGAGAGTGATTATGTATTTAGTTTAGAGCTTTGATCTTTGTAGGCAATGAGTTAAAGTAGTATTATCTCTTTCTTTGTGTAATTTGGGCATTCAATTAGATCTTGGAACATTTTTCTCAGTTATCTCTAAGGTAAGTGAATAAAAAATAGTGGGAAGTGGTATAAGAATATAAAAAGAAATATAAAATACACAAATCTTCATTTTAATGTTTTTGTGGCTAAATATAAACCTTTGTGAAGTTTTCATTGTTTATTCAGTTAGTTAATTACAAATATATATATATATATATATATATATATATATATATATATTTTTTTTTTTTTTTTTGAGACGGGTTCTCGCTCTGTCGCCCAGCCTGGAGTGCGGTGGCCGGATCTCAGCTCACCCGGCTAGTTTTTTGTATTTTTAGTAGAGACAGGGTTTCACCATGTTAGCCAGGATGGTCTCGATCTCCTGACCTAGTGATCCGCCCGTCTCGGCCTCCCAAAGTGCTGGGATTACAGGCTTGAGCCACCGCGCCAGGCCAATTTAAAACTTTAAAAAATATTCTTAATTTCTACATGAATAAAGTACATGCATGTAAGCATGTTATCATCACTACTAGATTTATGTTATAAATAAGAAAGAAATTTTAAATTTTTCAGTGAGCCATTCCTTCTCCAGGTTTTTCAGTGGGAATTCAAATCTTGGCCTCAAGTAGATCTACTTTTATATATTTTCCAATAGGGTAAAATTTAATTCATGGACACAACAGGTTCTATTTTAAAACATACCATTTGTGACAATTCTGTTTCGAACATCAGCATTACGCTGACACTGCATTTCTAAAGTGAGTGATTCCTGACACAAGGAGACATCCTAGGCAACTGACCTAGAAAAAGCTGGCTCTTCTTCAGGCAGTTTTGTTTCTCTCACTTACTGAGAAAAAAACCCACAAATTCAGATGCTATTAATAGCCAAATTCTAAAATCTACTCTGTCATTGTAATATCTATTTAAGCCTCTCAAGTCTCCCAGATTAATGGAAGCCGTTGAGCAGAGATCTACTACTGGGTCCTGTATTGGAAAAGTGTTGGACTTCTTTGTCAAACACCAATGGCATGAAAAATCTTGATAATAAAAAGTCACGAATTAGCCTATTAATTTAATTTATATAAATTGTGATGATTGTAATTGCAAGTAGGATAGCATAATTCAGTTATGAATTGTTTGAGAAGCTATATTTATAAATGTAGTTTCTCAAGTTATGAACAGGAAGAAAAGTATGACTTACAGGTAACTTAAAACGGTTTAGCACTGTGAACTGTACCTTTAAATCATTTGACCCCTTTGTAATAAAATTAAAACACTTCTTGATACACAATATTTTTAAAAAACAAGAAACTGAAATTCACTCTGATATTAATTTATGTTTTAATTTTTTGTAATGATATTTTACAATTTAAAATTGTTTTATGGAGACATTTTACATTTATTCAATTTTGTTTTATTCTGTTCAAGGTTTTATAATAATTAGTGTATTTCTCATCTGGAACAAGATGAAATAATTCAATAAACCATATTTGTTATAAAAATATACTCAGAATTAATGTTTTTTTTTTTTTTTTTTTTTTTTTTTTTTTTTTTTTTTTGAGACGGAGTCTTGCTCTGTAGCCCGGGCTGGACTGCTGTGGCCTGATCTCAGCTCACTGCAAGCTCCGCCTCCCGGGTTTACGCCATTCTCCTGCCTCAGCCTCCGGAGTAGCTGGGACTACAGGCGCCCGCCACCACGCCCAGCTAGTTTTTTTTTTTTTTGTATTTTTAGTAGAGACGGGGTTTCACCGTGTTAGCCAGGATGGTCTCGATCTCCTGACCTCGTGATCCGCCCGTCTCGGCCTCCCAAAGTGCTGGGATTACAGGCTTGAGCCACCGCGCCCGGCAATCTTAAATGTTCTTTTTAATAATTCAAACTATGAAAAGTTTTACTAGTGCTTTTTAGTAACATATTTTGCGTATTAAAACAAATAAATAGAATAATAGTCACAGAGAAGATTAACATTATCAAGGGTAGATATTTCAAATAAAGAACTTATAGAAAAGGTAAATACCCACATCTCTTTTGCAACTAGCGCTCCCAAACATAAGACAATGAATTTAAAACATATCTACCTCTGCACATTTAAAACAATGAAATAAACATGCCTTTACTTGTAAACATGCCAATATTTACAAATTCTGTTTGTAAATATTATAAGCATTAAATTATTCTAAAGTTTAGGTTGTATGGATGAATATTTAACTATCATATGCATTTAATCAAGTCAGTATATACCTGTATTTATTAAAAGTCTGTTTTACTTGCAAACACTGACTAAATAATATAAAGAAACTGAAGCGGTAAAACTAAATCAACTAACAGACGTGTATGTATATATGTGTGCGTGCACACATGTGTGTTTTACATCTTCAGGAGCCACATAATATTGCTGGAAAACAAAATTGAACACATAAAAAGAGAAATTATACATGAAGTTATAAAACACTTCTGTAGAAGCAACATAAATACTTCAAAATATTGCAGATATGCTAGAATATGTCTTAAGAATTGTCTTGATCAGAAAGAGTTAAAGCCACATTCATATTTAAAATGTTGAGATTACTTCCATTGAATTTAATTTATTATGCTGTGCCCATGACTTCCATTTGATATTGACATTTCCTTCTTTCTTTCCCAATTTGAGCTTTCAGCTGAACCACAAAGAATGAACACACTAGAAGTCCTTGTCAGGAACTAAGTTCAATGATACAGCAGAGAATTCAATTTCCTGTTGTGGCTTAGGGGCCAAGGGCACAATCAGTTTATTTCCAAAGGGTCAGCTTTGTATGGAAGTCCTTTGAGTGACATGGCCTGAAAGCAGGAACTTCTTATCTGATTTCTCTGTCTCCCTATACACTTAAAAGAAAATGGAAGCGAAAGTATCTCTCATGCTTACTACCTAGGTTGACTCTTTTCAGAATACTCGGATCTTCTCACATTCAATGTATCTACATTGAGTTCTTTAAGAGGCAGCTATAATATTTTAATCATGATCAAATGCCAATTCTTCAGCACTGTTTCTATTTTATTATGCTAACTTCTAAAATCAAGCCCTACTTAGAAAGATTAGTTACAAACCAAGATAAGTTAGCTGGGTGAGGAGTAGATACATTAGTGCTTCACCCAGGACACCAGTAGATATTCACAGAAGGAGTAGAAAATGGTGTCTAAAGCATCCAAAGTTTGGAGAAGGCCAAGTAAATTGGATTATTTTCTTTCTGTTTTTTTTACTTGGAAACTAATATGTTAATAAGAAAACTTTCAATATATATCTTGTAATGAAAGTCAGATTGCACAGAACTGAATAGTGACAATGAGCTGAGAAGTGGTGACAGTGCATAAATCCACTCTTAAAAATTTTTAATTTGAAGGTGATGATACATAGTAAGCAATCGTTAAATAGAAATTCAGGGTCAAAGGTAGTTATTTTATTTTACTTTTTAAGCTAGCATAGGCTTGAATCTATGTTTATAGTGTTCAATGAGCCCATGGATAGAAAAACAATGAGGAGGAAAGAACATTATTTATGAAAATAGGTTTCTGAGTATATGGATGTGGTTAAAGTTTGCATTGAGAGAGTGACTTTGAAAAGGTAGAGAAAAATAATGTTTATTAACGATTAAAGTGAGGTAATTTGATCTGTATTGTTAAAAAGTGGGAGAGTAGAAAGAGTTTAGGTAATTAATAGCTAATGCTAATGCACTTTATTTAACAACGAAGATAGCAAGAGAATAGGAAGTGTAGTAGTAAGAGTTTATGGAGATTGATTCATGGCTAAAATGATGCTAAGAAGAAAAGGAAAGTTAGAAAATGCAGAAATTCTAAAGAGTTTTCTGCAGAATTTTTGTATCTTTCTCTACAAATAATTTTTCAGGGCTCAGTATACCTGAGAAAAGAAAGATTTTTGGACTGATCCCAGAGTGGCTATTTGAGGGCAGAAAATGCAATATAACAAGAGTGTAATGGTCCTTAGATAGCTGGAAAGAGGAAGATTATGTGGTTGATCATAAAATACAAATTAAGTAAAAGAGAAAATTCGACCAATAAGCATCAGATAAAGTGATTCTTACTGGAGAATAAATGTACAAAACTCTTTGATAAGAAAGCAAAGTGATACACAAAAGACAGATACGAATATGGAGCTCTGACTGAAGATACAGATATTAAGATTTATTATTTCTGAGGGTGATTACAAGGCTCCCTTCTGGCAAAGGAATTGAGAAGTTGAATTTGAGAACAGGTTGAGGTCATTTAATTTGAAGAGACAAAAATTTATTTTGTGGTGTTTATTATACTATTTATGTGGATACTGAGTCCTCACATGATGCTAGGGAATGAAAGGTAGAGAATATGAGCCTAGTGCCAAAGTCTTCAATAAATGTGGAAGGGGACCAAGAATTACGTATATACTGGGACAAGGAGTAGAGATTTTCCAACTTACACTTCCCAGTGGAGCCAATATATTATAATTATTTTGCTTTAAGCATGTATTTCATTATGCAACTAATAACTTTTTGAAAACAAGAGACTAATGTGACTTCTGCTCCTGTCATTTAACTGAAAGTGTTTTAAGCCATTCCCATTATTTATAACTATATGAGTCCTGATTGAAAAACACCTATGGGGTAAGATGCAACTGGGATACAATGAGAAGATTGGCACTCCTGTCACAGATAATTATTTTAAAATGTTCTGAGCATTAGGAGAATAGAGTTAACACAAAGCTGTTGCTAGGATATAGAATTTTCTCAGAAATTTTCCATATACAAACTTCATCAAGATCAATAGCTTTGGTTACTAGCCTCTCAAATAGTAATTAATTGAGAAGGGCTTAGGGCAAATTAATTAAACTTCTTTTTGCTTGAGCTTCCTCATTAAAAATAACTTTTACATAGATCATAATAAACAGGGTCTCCCACAAAGTAAGTGCTTAATAAGTGTTGTTTAACAAGATTCTAGCAATGAATACAATGCTTTATAATATTATTATATTAAATGTACAGTGAGGAGGGAGCTGGATGTAAGGACAGTTTTAACTCACACTAGAGGAAAATAAACCCTTATTTCTTACTCTGTCTGAGAAGAGATAGGGAAGTTGGGTGGGGGTGGAGGAAAGCGAGCGAGAGCGAGAAGGAGACTAATTTTTATGGTCAAAACAAAGGTATTTCCATGGAACCTTTTGTTAAAACCTCTGAAAAAGTAAAGAAAATGCCTAACATATTCTAGCCAGAAAAAAAAAAAAAAAGGTTTTCTGGAAAAATTAACTGAGTATTTATTAGTGCCTGTGGTTTGTTTAATTAAGTCTAAAAAGGTATGCCTGAAAAAAGTAATTCGAGTGTGAATTTTGATACATAGACCAGACTGGAACCATAGGAGGAAAAACACAAGCTTTTTGAGAGTCATGTTGGCAAAAATGATGACAGTCTGGATTGAAAGGGAATAAGACAGTTTAATATGAAAAAAGCTTCTATTCCTCCACTTTTAAAATCCAGAAAGCAAGTTGATAAAGTAACTGAGCTACAAAGAAAGGCATATTCTACAATTGCTTTTGCAGAAGTAGTGAAGGAAGAAGGAAGGAAAGGACAGACCTTTTAAAGAAATCAGCCAAGAGCTTTGAAAAACAATGCACTGGGGAGCAAATATTAGGGAACAAAGCTGAGGCATAATCAGAGGATAATCTGAGTCTATAGGGAAGATGGATAATATTTTCTAAGTAGGATTTCTAATAACTATGAAGCAGTAACTTCTTTCTTCTTTGGAACTCTCATTGTCCCCTTTTGCAAAGGGAGTATTTATTGCAGTTGTTCTGTCCTGGTTTCATCATTAGGTATGTCTGGCAATTAACATGTATTTTCATAAATCTTCAGATCATGAAGAGCTGTATCCAACCTTAAAGTAGAACATGGCATATTGAACTTCAAGGCTAATAACATGCATAGATAGGATTTGTGAGAACTGGATATGAAAGTAAATACATTTCCATATGAGAGAAATACGTGTAATTGTAAGCAAGAGAGTGAATACGATACAGGTAATTGTTAGCCTCTACTTATTAATTATCTCTGTATCCACAGTTTTTCACATCCCATTATGTATTTTTGTCTCACTAAAGGAATAAAGCAATTCTTTTTTTTTTTTTTTTAAGTGAAAGCAAGTGCGTAAAGAAAGTAAAGGAATGAAGAATGGTTACTCCCTAGGCAGAGATCTGAGAAATTCCTCTCCAGGCTTGAACTTGATCTCCACTGTAACACTATTTTTGGCTAAAAAGAATGTAGTAAAAGTGACATATGTCATTTTAAACCCTAGGTCTTAAGGAGAATTGCAAGTTTCTTCTTGCTCACTTGTTCTTCTGCCCATGCCATCAGAAAACTTTTCACTGGATATCTGCTGTCCTGTCAGCTGGGCTTTGAAACAATACTACTGGTGTATGTGTGTGTGTGTAACTTTAAATACATAAATGATAAAACCCCATGTATGACGAGGAGCTAAGACCTGGACGTGGGGTGAAACAGCTCAGCTAAGCCCAACATGTATTACATGATCTGCAGTAGATTTGGATACCCATCAGGATGAGATCATATCCTTATTTCCCTAAGCCATTAAGTTTTTGGAAAATGTATTGTCCTGGAGATATTTTCTTATCATTTGCCTTCTTAAAGCTCTAAATATGTCTCTGTGTATGATAATTATGTCACTTATTTAAAATTACTCACACACAAACACACACACAGATTTGTATGTGTTTTTATCATGATGTAGTTTCAGGACCTTGCATGTAGGGAAATAATAGAAACTAAAAGAATGAACTTCATAAAGTTTCCCTAAAAGAGTGTGAGAAAACATTTTAAATTTTCCGTTTTCAAGGCATGATAAATCTAAGTAATGGCTACCAGCCTGCGGATGTGACAAACCGCATGGCTCATGCTCCTAGAAAGTCACAGTAAGTGAACAGAATGTAGAGGAGGGGTCAGCCCATAAAAGAGAAGAAAGAATCGTTATTAGGAAATCGAAACTTAAGAGGGAAGGGAGACAAGGTATAACCTTATAAGGGGGGATGATGAAACTTATGCAACACTGCAAAGATTGTAACCCCATCGTACTGGACCAGTGAGGAACCAGGGGAGGGACTTGTGTGCTTAGAAGACAAATTCTCTGCTGTAACTGCTCCCCCCGTGCCTGCCTACCAGGCACCCGATCTTGCAAGACCGCCTTTAAAAGTCTCGCTTCTGCTGTTCTTCACGTCTCCGAGTCCATTCTTTGGGTTTAGATGGGTGAATGTGTGTTTCTCACAGGAGAAATTTACTTTTCCTTAAAATATTAGTATTGTAATAAAGAACAAGTTCTAGAAAACTAAGTTTTTCCTTTCCTTTCTGATTTAGATATATTTTGGTTACTTGAACAGGCAAAAGAAATAAGGAGATATAACTTATCTTTTTGAGTGTTTGTTCCTTTTTGCACCTCAGGTAAAGAGATTTGTGTTGGTTGTATTTGTTAGCTCCAGGTATGTAATTACCATTGGTCCACACAAAGACCATCTCTTATTTTATTCATTTAATTCCCTTCTTATATGCCTACCCCCAATTCAATTTCTCTTTCAATACATGACATTAGATGACTAGGGGTCATCTAATATGTTTATTACTGCTGTGGTTCTATATGCTTTTAGAAAATTTGGATAGCCATACTAGATACATATAATACATTTATATACATTATACCATTTTATTAGTATTTCACTAAGCCGTATATGCTTAAGACACATTCATATTGGTATTAACATTTAGAACTTTGATTTCTTCTGTTACATTTACCACAGGCTATACATACATTCCTCCGTTAATTGACAACTAAATTGTCTCCAATTTCTTAGCATCAAAGATAATGCTACAATCTCTCTTCTTAAAAGGCATTTGAATTAAGGAGAGAAACTGAGCTTTCTGAATGCTGAAAAGAGTCAGCAACCTATAAATTCTGCTTCATATCATGAGATAATTGAGGTCCTGTAGCATATGTAGAAAGATAAATAAATTAGAGCCAGCAAGATATTGATAATATTCTGCTCTACAATTTATTTTTCTCCCCATTATGACACTTATTTTTCAAAAACAACAACAGTCACAAAATGTATGATATGGTTGGACAATCTGAGTTGGAATCAGAAGCTCTTGAGATGTCAGTACTATAAAAAATAATAGAAATAAGATATGCAGTGTAAGTTTTCATAAATATTAATGGAGCAGGGGGGGTTAAATGGCATGCAGATTACTATATTATCAACACAGGCTATTTCTAACAACACAAGTTGTCAGTTTGAGAGGTACTTTTCAGGGAGAGAATGGGACCTCCTCCTTTTAAAAAATGAAAACATTATATTTAAAAACAAGCTTCAAATAAAATACATAGTGCTATTTTAAATAAAGATATAAAACAAAAGAGCAGAAATCTGGAAGTAAAAAAATCTGAAAGTTCATACTAATTCAACATCAAGAGACTTGAGAATGTAAAAAGAAATAAATAAAAATAAACAAGCCAACAAATCACACTCCAGAAAAACAAAATAATATTATGCAACGAGAAATGAAAGGAACATATTAAGCCATTTCTTCTTAACTTGTTCATTACAGAGGCTTCAGAATGGGAGATTATCTTTATATTGACCATATTCAATGCTGATCCCTTCATGGCAGATCATAGAAGTGCTACACAAAATTTCTATAAGCTGTCTTTTTTTTTTTTTTTTGGCTACTTCAATTTTCTAAAGGTATGCAGCAATAAATGTGTTAAGGGAATCAAAGAGCATGACAGAAGACAGTGAGGGAAAGAGGAAGACAGAACACAGACAATGAAATTTCCTTTCAGGTAGCTGAATTAACAGGATAATTGAAGTAATAGAAAAGAGAAATAATGATAAAGCAATGAAAGAGATAGAAGGAGGGAGGGAGGGAGGAAGGGAGGAAGGAAGGAAGGAAGACAAGAGAGAAAGAGAGAGAAAGGAAAGAAGGGAAAGAGAAGAAAAAAAGAAAAAAAGAAAAAGAAAAAGAAAGAGAAAGAGTGACAGAG